>NC_053028.1:371649235-371949235 GCF_003073215.2 Triticum urartu | reverse complement strand
GATCCGATGTGAGCATCAATATTCAACCAGAGGAAGAAAGAATGCAAGGAGATCAGATTATAGAAACAACTGACTAACTCAAAGCTCAATTGAAAGGAATTATGAATTCCAAAACAAGGGATCAGAAGCAATGCTCTGATTAGGGATGGATAGGTAGAATAGCCTTAGGGGTACAATCGATGGCGATTTGAATGATCGAGATTCAGCACATGTTAAAATGACGTCTGAGCTGGAAGGATGAATTCTAGGATCTGATTGAGGATTGCGAGCATTTGCAACATATTGTATCAACGAACTCAAAATGATAATGACAAAGGCTGACAATAAGATTACTAAACTTATGGTATTAACCATAATGCAAGCAAGCAAGAAATTCAAGAACAATAGGCTGTTGAGGACTTTCACAAGAACGAATGGTATTACGAAGACTTTTGTGAAGTACAAGAATCAACTGAGGGTGAGCGGATACTCGATAGGTGCACAAAGTTATCCGTAGGGGTATTCAGATGACAAGGAACTGCAAGGCAGTAAGCTCAAAGGATTCTCGGAAAAGGAGAGCAATTCAGGGCATCTTGTAATAACAAGATCAATGGGATAGAATGTAAGATTGGTAAGTGTGTGTAGTTATCCATAAGGATATTTCGGTGGTAGGGAATTGCAAAGGCAACAGGCACAAAGTCTCGAGAGAAAATCATCGAGTATCTTCGGAATCTTCTGATGCAGCAGGCGATCATCTGAAATAAGGGGCTCTCCGGGCGGATGTGATCATGAGATCCTAATGTTCGAGTTAGTAAAACCATTTAACCCGAATAGAAGAGAGATTAGGGTCCCAGAGTATAGACGAGGAGTAAAAGATCCTAATACCACCCATATGGCGACGTGGGCCCGTAAGACACACAGCCAATGTTAGTAAAAGTTTTTCAGTGACTAGACTCAACTTCGGCCAAGGAGTTGGAAAGGGGGATCCTACAGGCAGTCGGCTCTGATACCAACTTGTGACGCCCTCGATTCAATCGTACACTAATCATACACGCAAATGTGTACGATCAAGATCAAGGACTCACGGGGAGATATCACAACACAACTCTAGACACAAATCAAAATAATATAAGCTTTATATTATAAGCCAGGGGCCTCGAGGGCTCGAATACATAAGGTCGAATACACAAGAGTCAATGGAAGCAACAATATCTGAGGAAAGACATGAGTTAAACAACTTTGCCTTAAGAAGGCTAGCACAAAAACAACAATGATCGAAAAGGCAAGGCCTCCTGCCTGGGAGCCTCCTAACTACTCCAAGTCGTCAGCGGCCGTTATGTAGTAGTAGTCACCCTCGGGGTAGCAGTAGTCATCAATGGCGTCGTCTGGCTCCTAGGATCCGTCATCTGGTCGCAACAATCAGGTATGGGGAAAAGGAGGTAGCAAAGCAACCGTGAGTACTCATCCAAAGTACTCGCAAGACTTACATCAGACCTAAACTAAGTATGCAACTGTATCAAAGGAAATGGGCTGTATCTGTGGACTAAACTGCATAATGAAAGAAGAGAAGGGGGAAAACCTAGCCTATCGAAGACTAGCATCTTCTGGAAACCACCATCTTGCAGCAACAGGAGGGAGTAGAGTAGCATAAAGTAAAGTAGTAGTAATGTTATCAACCTCGGCCAGAGATCCTTTCTCGACTCCCTGCGAGAAAGCAATCCCAGAGCCATACTATCCAAGTGTCAACACATTCCAAATCTCATCACCATCCAGTTCTCATCACAAGTATCCAGTTCTAGTTGTATCGATCGGGATACAACTCCAAGTGTCCGTTACCATAGGATAGGCTATCGATAGATGTTTTCTTCCCTGCAGGGGTGCACCAACTTAACCACCATGCTCGATTAACTCCGGCCGGACACACTTTCCTGGGTCATGCCCGGCCTCGGCCAAACAATACGCCGCAACCCGACCTAGGCTTAATAGAGAGGCCAGCACACCGGACTAAGCCTATGCCCCCAGGGGTCATGGGCCATCTCCCTGGGAACTCTTGCACGTTGCGTACGCGGCCGGTGAGCAGACCTAGCTACCTCCTTAAACAAGGCAGGAGCTTACGCAGTCCAACCCGGCGCGCACCGCTCGGTCGCTGACGTCTATTAAGCTTCGACTGATGTATACGACGCGGAACGCCCATACAATGCCCACGTGATGGTTAGTGCTATCAGGCCAGAGGCCCCTCGGATCAAATATCCAAACCGTAGTGGATTAGGAGCACGCGGTAATGAGCAGAGACTCACGATCGATGTGACCCAGTCGCCCCGTCTCGAGTACTTGTGGCAAGGGCTAAGAATGCCCGTCCACACCTCGTAAGTATCTCGCGGGCACCTTCCAGGTCAACCTGACTCCACATCACTCGCTATTAAGCTCGCGTGGGTACCTCTCAGGGTCGACCCGTCTTTAGTAACATGGCTTAGTGCAAAGTCATAGTAACCATCATAACTGTGTGTCTAACACCAAGGGGAAAACCCGAGGAATCACCCCCGGTGAATTCCACTCAATGTTATCATCAAGGTGAACATAAGAGGATCCACCCTCGAGGTTCACACTTGAGGGGTTGCACGACAGAGCCGTAACGGAAGTGGTCAAGGAGGAAATCACCCTCAATGATCATGACCGAATAGCTACACTACAGAGATCTCATCAGGAGTGATGTATGAGGTTCACCCTCGGCACTCGATAGTGACTCTGTAGTGTCGTACAACTAGGGGGGTGATGTGCGGTGTCGGGGCCTGGACGTCGATCATGTTGATCGAGTCATCGAACATAAAGCGAGGCAACTGGGACAAGGTGGGGGTCACTGATGGATCACTAACCAACCTATACTAAGCAGTTTAGGATAAGCAGGTAAGGTATGGAAGCAGGTAACAACAACAGGCTATGCATCAGAGTAGGATCATACAGAAAGCAGTAGCAGTTCTAATGCAAGCATGAGAGGGAAGGAAATGGGCGATATCGGAATTCTCAAGGGGGGTTTGCTTGCCTGGAAGCTCTGTTGAAAAAGAAGAAGTGTCATCGACGTAGTCGATCACAGGGGCATCAGCAGCGGTCTCGGGGTCTACCAAAGAGAAGAGGGGGAAGAAACAGTAAATACGGAGCACACAGATGCATGACAGGCAATAAACAACGTTAGGGGTGCTCTAACACAATGCTACGCGATACAGGTGAAGGGGGATAACATCCGGAAATGTTTCCCCAGTGTTAGGCATTTTCGGACAAACGAACCGGAAGGGGACGGTTGCATGTTTGCTATGCTAGGGGCGTGTGGCGGACGGACGGACTGTGTATTCAAATTCGTCTCGTCGTTCTGAGCAACTTTGATGTGGAAAGTTTTTCGATCCGAGCTATGGTTTAATTTCTATGATTTTCCAAAGTTTTAAGAATTTTCTACATTTCTTTTATTTATCTAATTCGTTTAATTACTAAATAGGCAGAATCCTTTTTACACCTACTAGGGGGCTAGCCATGTGTATGACAGTGGGGCCAGGGTCAAAGTCAATAGTTGACCAATCAAGGTTGACAAGTCAACAGGGTCAAAGCGGGGCCCATTTGTCATTTTCCCATGTGCAAAAAGAGAAATAACTAAACTAATTTAAAACGGAGGGCCACAGGTCATAAGCTATTAGGCTAATCTAGCACTAAACTGATACTATCTAAATAGCAGAATTAGTCCTAGAACTAATGTAGACCTATACTAGTTTGGGCCGGCAGCACACCCACTCTCACACACGTGCACTCACACAGCACACTCACACACACCACGCTGCATACACACGCAGCACACTCACACACACCACGCTGCATACACGCACAACACACTCATACACACCACGGCGCCAGTAGCAGCCGCAGCCGGAGGTAGCAGGCTGCAGTAGCAGCAGCAACCGAGCAGCGGCATAAGCACGGAGCAGTAGCGGCGGCAACTAGCACATACAACAGCAATAAGCAGCAGTAGCAACAGCATAGCGACAGTTCAAAGCAGTAGCAGCGAAAGAGCATCAGCAGTAGCCGACGCAAGAGAGCAGTAGCAAGCGGGGGCATCACGGCTAGGCGCACGCGCGCGCTGAGTGGCGCCGGAGCACGGGTCACGCAGGAGCAGGGGCGGTCAGGGGGCGCACGGGCGCGTGGAGCCGAGCTCCCTGCCATGGCGGCAAACGCAAGGGACGGCCAAGCAGCGCCGAATTTGAGGGAAAAAATAGGGGGAACAAATGCGGGAGCTCACACCAAAGCTCGTGGAGGGGTCGGGGTGACCAGAGCTTGTCGACGACGGGCAAACCGAGCGGCGGATGGCGGCGGATCGACGGCGAGGCAGAGGCGGACACCGGCGGAGGGGATCGGCGAGGGCGGCGTCGATGTGGCGTCCCGGCTTGTGCTAGTTGGCGAAGAAGAAGCGGAGGAGCGTCCCAGAGCTCCTGGTCAGGGTGGAGTGTTGAGGGGAGGTCGATGGCCATGGTGGCGCGCAGTGGACGGCGGAGGGCGCGTCGGCCCTTCCTCCAGAACGACAGAGAGGGAGAGGTGGAGATGGGGGGAAGAGGGGGAGACGGATGTGGGCGGTCTAGGGTTCCTCTGGGGGGGTGATGGAGCCGTTCTTATCCATCCACGGGGCTGCGGGATCGCCTACACGGCGACATCGACAACCATGGTGGCCTGGATGGCCGCCACGCCTTCCTCTGCCTCTCCTGCCGAGAGGTTGAAGAAAAGGCCATGGTGCTGGGCTGGGCTGCACTGTGGTCACGATTGGGCCTAGTGCACAGTAGCGTATTTTGTTTCATTACTTACCTTTCTGATTATTGCTATAGCTCTTGTTTTATTTATTGTCAGCAACAAATGATTTTAGTTCTACATGGTACTCCACACATAACTCATGTACAATATTTTGGTGCTACACACGAAGTTTCGTTTTATTTGGGAAAGTTTAAATAATTGTTTAAATTGAAAAGACCATTTTATTTGTTGTTGGCCCACGTCATAAATTCCTAAGAATTAATTGGTGGGTCAAATAATGTTGGATTCAACATGACCATGATCATGGGAAATTTATAGGATAAGGTGAACATTTTAGTTTTACTGCCCAAAGAAATAATTTATTCGACTTATTTTAAATTTGAAAAAGGCTTGATTTTTGGACAAGTGGCAAGCTACATAGTAATCACGATGACATGGCCACCATTAGGGGGAGATTACTGTTGCATGATTCTCGGGGTTTTACAGGGTCGGGTCGCTACAAGATGGTATCAGAGCACATGTTGACTGTAGGACGTGACCCCTAGAAACTGGCAAGCCCATAGGCAAGATTTTCTCTAAAACTTTATTTTCAAAAAGTTCTTTTACCTCTCTTCCTTTCTGAGCTTTATCAAATACCCCCTTTTAGTTGGACAATACCCTTTCGCCCTTTTGACCACGCGAGAATTCAGCTGATGAGACCACTCCGAGAAGATATCGGACAACTAAGACCACTTCGGAATGAATAGGATTTTACCATGCATTAGAATAATGGAAACTACAACAGTTGAAGACTCTGAAGGCTTGGAGAATTTGAAGGGCTCTGAAGAATTCCCAGATTGGTATGACCTAGGAAAACTACCCTTATGGAACTTGTCAGACTATTGAAGCTGCCAATACCTGAGATCAAGGTGTGTCGGAAAAAGACTGGAACATGGAGCGTTAAAACTCAAAGTTTTTATCAAGAAAATCCTAAGGTAGGAGATATCAACTATGGAATGATAGCTCATGGCAATGACATGGGCATAAACACGGCTATCCATGACGTTAACGCCCGCTTATGCTATTGTCACCGTGCTGAGTTAAGGATGCATGTCTTCGGAAGGATTGGATGACAAAAGGGCTAATGGAGCACCTACCAGAAAAATATGAAGTTTTAAACCTTCAGGAAGTTGTATTTTACAAGGAAGCATTTCGTGAAGAACCCAGGACCCAGAACAAGAAAGTAGCCAAGCTAGAGGAGCAAAACCTCGAGATACCCGAGATTCAACAGGAACTGAAGGATAGTAGGACCATGGTTCATGCCAAGGAGGTTGAAACCTAGAGGTTTGGAATGCAACTCCAGAATATTAAAGGACGTCACGAGAGACTCCGTGTCAATAGAAATGACCTGGCAGAGGAACTTCAGAAGATCAGCAAGCATAATTAGAAGAAGACCAAACCCCTTTTATATACTTACGTTAGATGCGATGATTGTGAGCTATCATTTGTTTGATGTTTTTCCGATAGCCACAAAATAAAATCTGTCTCTTCAAAACTATTGTTTGTATTGTGTGTATCCCTCTCTATCTCTCTTATCTCACCCAAAAACCCTTGGAACCAATAGAGGATAAATGGAGATGAACTCACATTTCCGGGACCGATAAGTCAACTGAAGACAGACCGATGGATTCAGAACATGGAAGATCACATGAAGAATACAACAATAGCCGAAAAGGATATGGCCCGGCATGCTCTTCAGTGCTTTGAAAGAGGTGCTGCTACTCGGTGGAGGAAGTACCAAACCATCAACGGATGGCAAGGAGTAACCACTTGGAAATAATTTAAGTTGACTCTGCAAAGGTCTTGTCTTGTGTCCCAGAAATTGAAGCCTTATGGATATGATATGAGGAAACCTTGCGCATGCAAGCTCTGTGAAGAAATAGGACAGAACCATAAAGAACACAAGGAAGAATGCCCTCATTGTGAAGAAAGTCACCCAGCTGAAGAATGCCCAACCAGGCAGATTACTTGTTTCTTGTGTGAAGGGACTACCCACTATCCTACTCAGTGTCACATTTACCGCATGGTTCAAAGAACCATCCAACAGAAGAAAGAAGCAATGAAAGGAGCCCTCATGGAAATTTTAGAAGAACCTGTGATGAAGGAAGAGGTGGAGGACACACCCGAAGAAGACCCAATTAAAACTTGCACCAAGTCATGCTATTCATGTGGAGAAGAAGGACACATCTCCCAGAATTTTCTTAAGGGGGATCTAGTAGCATTCCCGACAGTGGAAGTAGAGTATGACCCACAGGAAATAGAAGCCTTGATTGGCACGGAAAAGTCCAGGAAGAGAAATAGATAGGATTCTAGGAACAACCCAATTTCTACAAAGAAGGACCTGAGTCATTTCACATGTTTCAGGTGCAAAGATTCAGGGCACTACTTGAGCGGTTGCCCAAAAAGGAAGCCGAGGCCTAAGGAAGCTATGTAATCACAAGAAAACCTCGAGACCTGTCAGAAGTAATAGGTTTCTGCTGTAATGAAGCATGGCACTTTGCCAGAGATTGTCCCAAGGAGAAGGAGACTGGTGCTGAATAGTTGAGTTGAGAAAGAAATATAGTAGTAGTGGTGGGAACATTTATTTTTATTATTGAGGTGTTGAGGTGAGGCATGTAATGGATATGCAAGAGATTGTAATAAGTTCATGAAATCAATAAAGTTCATGTGTCATGATTTCATACATTGAAATTTTATGAGTTGTTACTCTATGAAGAAATATTTGACCATTTTCGAGGATATGAGAAATATGGTCTATGGAAGAATTTGTGCAATTCCAAGGGTGGTAGTACCCTGTGGGGACCCTTGACCCCTGGAAAAGATAATGGTATTCCATGGAGTGGACTTTGGACAAAATAATTATGAGTTTTGTCTCGATATGTGGCATATGATACGTCTCCAACGTATCTATAATTTTTGATTGCTCCATGCTATATTATATACTATTTTGGACATTATTGGGCTTTATTATACACTTTTATATTATTTTTGGGACTAACCTATTAACCGGAGGCCCATCCCAGAATTGCTATTTTTTGGCCTATTTTAGGGTTTTGAAGAAAAGGAATATCAAACGGAGTCCAAACGGAATGAAACCTTCGGGAACGTGATTTTCTCACCGAACATGATCCAGGAGACTTGGACCCTACGTCAAGCAACCAACAGGGAGGCCATGAGGTAGGGGGCGCGCCTACCCCCAGGCATGCCCTCCACCCTCGTGGCCCCCCTGTTGCTCCACCGACATACTTCTTCCTCCTATATATACCTACGTACCCCCAAATGATGAGATACGGAGCCAAAACCCTAATTCCACCGCCGTAACTTTCTGTATCCACGAAATCCCATCTTGGGGCCTGTTCCGGAGCTCCGCCGGAGGGGGCATCGATCATAGAGGGCTTCTACATCAACACCATAGCCTCTCTGATGAAGTGTGAGTAGTTTACCTCAGACCTATGGGTCCATAGTTATTAGCTAGATGGCTTCTTCTCTCTTTTTGGATCTCAATACAAAGTCCCCCCCTCTCTTGTGGAGATCTATTCGATGTAATCTTCTTTTGCAGTGTGTTTGTTGAGACCGATGAATTGTGGGTTTATGATCAAGTTTATCTATGAACAATATTTGAGTCTTCTCTGAAGTCTTTTATGTATGATTGCTTATCTTTGCAAGTCTCTTTGAATTATCAGTTTGGTTTGGCCTACTAGATTAATCTTTCTTGCAATGGGAGAAGTGCTTAGCTTTGGGTTCAATCTTGTGGTGTCCTTTCCCACTGACAGTAGGGGAAGCAAGGCACGTATTGTATTATTGCCATCGAGCATAACAAGATGTTTTTTTATCATATTGCATGAATTTATCCCTCTACATCATGTCATCTTGCTTAAGGCGTTACTCTGTTCTTATGAACTTAATACTCTAGATGCATGCTGGATAGCGGTCGATGTGTGGAGTAATAGTAGTAGATGCAGGCAGGAGTCGGTCTACTTGTCTTGGACGTGATGCCTATATACATGATCATACCTAGATATTCTCATAACTATGCTCAATTCTGTCAATTGCTCAACAGTAATTTGTTCACCCACCGTAAAATACCTACGCTCTTGAGAGAAGCCACTAGTGAAACCTATGGCCCCGGGTCTATCTTCCATCATATTAATCTTCCAACACTTAGTTATTTTCATTGCCTTTTATTTTACTTTGTATCTTTATCATAAAAATATGAAAAATATAATCTTATCATATCTATCAGATCTCACTATCGTAAGTGACCGTGTAGGGACTGACAACCCCTTATCATGTTGGTTGCGAGGATTTATTTGTTTTGTGCAGGTGCGAGGGACTCGCGCGTAGCCTCCTGCTGGATTGATACCTTGGTTCTCAAAAACTGAGGGAAATACTTATGCTACTTTGCTGCATCACCCTTTCGTCTTCAAGGGAAAACCAACGCAGTGCTCAAGAGGTAGCAAGAAGGATTTCTGGCGCCGTTGCCAGGGAGGTCTACACAAAAGTCAACATACCAAGTACCCATCACAAACCCTTATCTCCCGCATTACATTATTTGCCATTTGCCTCTCGTTTTCCTCTCCCCCACTTCACCCTTGCCGTTTTATTCGCCCTCTCTCTCTATCCTCCCTCTCTTTCTCTATTTGCCTCCTTTTGCCTGTTTCTTGTTTGTTTGTGTGTTAGATTGCTTACTTGTCACGATGGATCAAGATAACACTAAATTGTGTGACTTTACCAATATCAACAACCATGATGTTATTAGCACTCCGATTGCTCCTCTTAACGATGCTGAATCTTGTGAAATTAATGATGCCTTGCTGAATCTTGTCATGAAAGATCCGTCTTCCGGCCTTCCTAGTGAAGATGCCGCTACCCATATAAATAGCTTCATTGATTTGTGTGATATGCAAAAGAAGAAAGATGTGGATAATGATATTGTTAAATTGAAGCTATTTCCTTTTTCGCTTAGAGATCGTGCTAAAGCTTGGTTTTCGTCTTTGCCTAAAAATAGTATTGATTCATGGAATAAGTGCAAAGATGCTTTATCTCTAAGTATTTTCCTCCTGCTAAGATCATCTCTCTTAGAAACGATATTATGAATTTTAAGCAACTTGATCATGAACATGTTGCACAAGCTTGGGAGAGGATGAAATTAATGATACGTAATTGCCCTACGCATGGTTTGAATTTGTGGATGATTATACAAATTTTTTATCCTGGATTTAATTTTGCTTCTAGAAATCTTTTAGATTCGGCCACGGGAGGCACTTTTATGGAAATCACTTTAGGAGAAGCTACTAAACTCCTAGATAATATTATGGTTAATTATTCTCAATGGCACACTGAAAGATCTACTAATAACAAAGTGCATGCGATAGAAGTAATTAATGTTTTGAGTGGAAAGATGGATGAACTTATGAAATCATTTGGTAATAAAAGTGTTTCTTCTTATCCTAATGATATGCCTTTGTATACTTTGATTGAGAATAATAATGAATCTATGGATGTGAATTTTGTTGGTAGGAACAATTTTGGTAACAACGCGTATAGAGGAAACTTTATTCCTAGGCCTTATCCTAGCAATTCCTCTAATAATTATGGTAATTTCTACAACAATTCTTATGGAAATTATAATAATATGCCCTCTGATTTTGAATCTAATATTAAAGAATTTATTACTTCGCAAAAAGAATTTCAATGCTTTGATTGAAGAGAAATTGCTTAAGATTGATGAGTTGGCTAGGAACGTTGATAGAATTTCTCTTGATGTTGATTCTTTGAAACTTAGATCTATTCCACCTAAGCATTATATCAATGAGTCTCTCAAAGCCATGAGAATTTCCATTGATGAGTGCAAAGAAAGAACCGCTAGGATGCGTGCTAAGAAAGATTCCTTTATAAGAGCGTGTTATTCTAGTTTCCATGAAAATAAAGATGAAGATCTAAAAGTTATTGATGTGTCCCCTATTAAATCTTTGTTTTGCAATATAAATCTTGATAATTATGGGACTGAATATGATCCACCTTTACCTAGAAGGCGTTCCAAAAATTCGGAGTTTTTAGATCATGATGCTAAATTTGATAAAAGTAGGATTGAAGAGATCAAAACTCTAGATGTTAATGAACCCACTATTTTGGATTTCAAGGAATTTAATTATAATAGCTGCTCATTGATAGATTTTATTTCCTTGTTGCAATCCATGCTAAATTCTCCTCATGCTTATAGTCAAAATAGAGCTTTTACTAAACATATCGTTGATGCTTTAATGCAATCTTATGAAGAAAAACTTGAGTTGGAAGTTTCTATCCCTAGAAAACTATATGATGAGTGGGAACCTACTATTAAAATTTAAATTAAAGACCATGAATGCTATGCTTTGTGTGATTTGGGTGCTAGTGTTTCCGCGATCCCAAAGACTTTGTGTGATTTGTTAGGTTTCTGTGATTTTGATGATTGCTCTCTAAACTTGCACCTTGCGGATTCCACTATTAAGAAACCTATGGGAAGAATTAATGGTGTTCTTATTGTTGCAAATAGTAATAATGTGCCCGTAGATTTTATCGTTCTTGATATAGATTGCAATCCTTCATGTCCTATTATTCTTGGTAGACCTTTCCTTAGAACGATTTGTGCAATTATTGATATGAAGGAAGGAAATATTAGATTCCAATTTCCGTTAAGGAAAGGCATGGAACACTTTCCTAGAAATAAAATTAAATTACCTTATGAATCTATTATGAGAGCCACTTATGGATTGCCTACCAAAGATGGCAATACCTAGATCTATCCTTGCTTTTTATGCCTAGCTAGGGGCGTTAAACGATAGCGCTTGTTGGGAGGCAACCCAATTTTATTTTTACTCCTTGCTTTTTGATCCTGTTTACTAATAATTAATTTATCTATCCTCTGTTTTGTTTGTGTTTTTGTGTTTAATTAGTGTTTGTGCCAAGTAGAACCGTTGGGAAGACTTGGGGAAAGTCTTGTTAATCTTGATGTAAAAAACAAAAACTTTAGCGCTCACAAGAACTGCTTCCATTTTTATTTGGAAAGTGCTATTTAGTTAATTATTTTTGAAGATGATTAATAGATAAATTCCTCACGTCCAGCAATTTATTTTAGAATTTTTGGGGTTCCAGATCTTGCGCTAGCTACAGATTAGTACAGACTGTTCTGTTTTTGACAGATTCTGTTTTTCATGTGCTGTTTGCTTATTTTGATGAATCTATGGCTAGTAAAATAGTTTATAAACCATAGAGAAGTTGGAATACAGTAGGTTAACACCAATATAAATAAATAATGAGTTCATTACAGTACCTTGAAATGGTCTTTTGTTTTCTTTCGCTAACGGAGCTCACGAGATTTTCTACTTTAAGTTTTGTGTTGTGAAGTTTTCAAGTTTTGGGTAAAGATTTGATGGATTACGGAACAAGGAGTGGCAAGAGCCTAAGATTGGGGATTCCCATGGCACCCCAAGATAATCTAAGGACACCTAAAAGCCAAAGCTTGGGGATGCCCCGGAAGGCATCCCCTCTTTCGTCTACTTCTATCGGTAACTTTACTTGGAGCTATATTTTTATTCACCAGATGATATGTGTTTTGCTTGGAGCGTCTTGTATGATTTGAGTCTTTGATTTTTAGTTTAACACAATCATATATGCTGTACACACCTTTTGATAGAAACACACATGATTCACAAATTATTAGAATACTCTATGTGCTTCACTTATATCTTTTGAATTATATAGTTTTGCTTTAGTACTTCACTTATATCTTTTAGAGCACGGTGGTGGATTTGTTTTATAGAAACTATTGATCTCTCATGCTTCACTTAGATTATTTTGAGAGTCTTAAATAGCATGGTAATTTTCTTAAATAATCCTAATATGCTAGGTATACAAGATTAATGATAAAATTCTCTTATGAGTGTGTTGAATACTAAGAGAAGTTCGATGATCGATGATTGTTTTGAGATATGGAGGTAGTGATATTAAAGTTGTGCTAGTTGAGTAGTTGTGAAATTGAGAAATACTTGTTTTGAAGTTTGCAAGTCCCGTAGCATGCACGTATGGTAAACGTTATGTAACAAATTTGAAACATGAGGTGTTCTTTGATTGTCCTCCTTATGAGTGGCGGTCGGGGACGAGCGATGGTCTTTTCCTACCAATCTATCCTCTAGGAGCATGCGCGTAGTGCTTGGTTTTTGATGACTTGTAGAGTTTTGCAATAAGTATGTGAGTTCTTTATGACTAATGTTGAGTCCATGGATTATACGCACTCTCAGCCTTCCATCATTGCTAGCCTCTTTGGTACCGTGCATTGCCCTTTCTCACATTGAGAGTTGGTGCAAACTTTGCTGGTGCATCCAAACCCCATGATATGATACGCTCTTCCACACATAAAACTCCTTATATCTTCCTCAAAATAGCAACCATACATACCTATTATGGCATTTCCATAGCCATTCCGAGATATATTGCCATGCAACTTTCCACCATTTTGTTTATCATGACATGTTCATCAATGTCATATTTCTTTGCATGCTCATGTAGTTGACACTGTATTTGTGGCAAAGCCACCGTTCATAATTTTTCATACATGTCACACTTGATTCATTGAATATCCCAATACACCGCCAAAGGCATTCATATAGAGTCATACCTTGTTCTAGTATCGAGTTGTAATCATTGAGTTGTAAATAAATAGAAGTGTGATGATCATCATTTAATAGAGCATTCTCCCAATAATAAAAAAGGCCAAATAAAAAATGAAGGCCCAAAAAAAGAAATAAAAAGGGACAATGCTACTATCCTTTTTTCCACACTTGTGCTTCAAAGTAGCACCATGATCTTCATGATAGAGAGTCTCTTGTTTCGTCACTTTCATATACTAGTGGGAATTTTTCATTATAGAACTTGGCCTGTATATTCCAACAATGGGCCTCCTCAAGTGCCCTAGGTCTTCGTGAGCAAGCAAGTTGGATGCACACCCACTAGTTTCTTTTGTTGAGCTTTCATACATTTATAGCTCTAGTGCATCCGTTGCATGACAATCCCTACTCCTTGCATTAACATCAATCGATGAGAATCTCCATAACCCATTGATTAGCCTCGTTGATGTGAGACTTTCTCCTTTTTTGTCTTATCCACATAACCCCCATCATTATACTCTATTCCACCCATAGTGCTATATCCATGGCTCACGCTCATGTATTGCGTGAAGGTCTATAAAGTTTGAGTTTACTAAAGTATGAAACAATTGATTGGCTTGTCATCGGGGTTGTGCATGATGAGAGCATTCTTGTGTGATGAAAATGGAGCATTTCTAAACTATATGATTTTGTAGGGATGAACTTTCTTTGGCCATGTTATTTTGAGAAGACATAATTGCTTAGTTAGTATGTTTGAAGTATTATTATTTCTATGTCAATATTAAACTTTTATCTTGAATCTTTCGGATCTGAATATTCATGCCACAATTAAGAAGAATTACATTAAAATTATGCCAAGTAGCATTCCACATCATAAATTCTGTTTTTATCATTTACCTACTCGAGGACGAGCAGGAATTAACCTTGCGGATGCTTGATACGTCTCCAACGTATCTATAATTTTTGATTTCTCCATGCTATATTATCTACTGTTTTGGACATTATTGGGCTTTATTATACACTTTTATATTATTTTTGGGACTAACCTATTAACCGGAGGCCCAACCAAGAATTGCTGTTTTTTTGCCTATTTTAGGGTTTCGAAGAAAAGGAATATCAAATGTAGTCCAAACGGAATGAAACCTTCGGGAACGTGATTTTCTCACCGAACATGATCCAGGAGACTTGGACCCTACGTCAAGAAACCAACAGGGAGGCCACGAGGTAGGGGGCATGCCTACCCCCCAGGCGCGCCCTCCACCCTCGTGGGCCCCCTGTTGCTCCACCGACATACTTCTTCCTCCTGTATATGCCTATGTACCCCCAAACGATCAGATACGGAGCCAAAACCCTAATTCCACCGCCGTAACTTTCTGTATCCATGAAATCCCATCTTGGGGCTTGTTCCAGAGCTCCGCCAGAGGGGGCGTCGATCACGGAGGGCTTCTACATCAACACCATAGCCTCTCCGATGAAGTGTGAGTAGTTTACCTCAGACCTACGGGTCCATAGTTATTAGCTAGATGGCTTCTTCTATCTTTTTGGATCTCAATACAAAGTTCCCCCGCTCTCTTGTGGAGATCTATTCGATGTAATCTTATTTTGCAGTGTGTTTGTTGAGACCGATGAATTGTGGGTTTATGATCAAGTTTATCTATGAGCAATATTTGAGTCTTCTCTGAATTCTTTTATGTATGATTGGTTATCTTTGCATGTCTCTTCGAATTATTAGTTTGGTTTGGCCTACTAGATTGACCTTTCTTGCAATGGGAGAAATGCTTAGCTTTGGGTTCAATCTTGCGGTGTCCTTTCCCAGTGACAGTAGGGGCAGCAAGGCACGTATTGTATTGTTGCCATCGAGGATAACAAGATGGGGTTTTTATCATATAACATGAATTTATCCCTCTACATCGTGTCATCTTGCTTAAGGCGTTACTCTGTTCTTATGAACTTAATACTCTAGATGCATGCTGGATAGCGGTTGATGTGTGGAGTAATAGTAGTAGATGCAGGCAGGAGTCGGTCTACTTGTCTTGGACGTGATGCCTATGTACATGATCATACCTAGATATTCTCATAACTATGCTCAATTCTATCAATTGCTCAACAGTAATTTGTTCACCCACTGTAAAATACCTATGCTCTTGAGAGAAGCCACTAGTGAAACCTATGGCCCCTGGGTCTATCTTCCATCATATTAATCTTCCAACACTTAGTTATTTTCATTGCCTTTTATTTTACTTTGCATCTTTATCATAAAAATACCAAAAATTTTATCTTATCATATCTATCAGATCTCACTCTCGTAAGTGACCGTGTAGGGATTGGCAACCCCTTATCGCGTTGGTTGCGAGGATTTATTTGTTTTGTGCAGGTGTGAGGGACTCACGCGTAGCCTCCTACTGGATTGGTACCTTGGTTCTCAAAAACTGAGGGAAATACTTACGCTACTTTGCTGCATCACCCTTTCGTCTTCAAGGGAAAACCAACGCAGTGCTCAAGAGGTAGCAGGATACCCCAAGAATATGAAGGGATGAAGTACTATTGGAATATAAAGGAGGTATAATGTGGGTAATATGGAGCAATTGTAACTCCATGATGAGTCTGAGTAATCACGTCTTAGTTTGGTACAAATAGAAGGAAGGGAGATGTTACAATTGGATGGATTTAAGAATGCTAGGAAGCTGGATGTTGGAATAATGATCAGTTTCCCCCAATGATGAGTTCAATGTTTACAAGCGATGAGATGGCCCATAACCCACAGGCTCCAGGGCCCGCCAAGAAGCAAGCACACTCTTGCTGAAGGAAAAACCCTTGAAGAGGATATGCCTTTATCAACAGACGATCTTATAGGAGTAACGCAAAACCAGAGAGTTGTGAAGAAATGATAGATGTTTCTTTGGCTTGCAGAATCCATGGATTTATCCGAACTCAGTTCGTTGACAAGAGAAATTCTGCAATGCTTGTGAGGATGACCGAGTGTTAGAATGCGAGATTCGCTAAACCATATACAAGGTAATGATTTGGGTGCGGGATGGATTGATCACCATACTGACTTACTCTTATTGTTCGCCTTGCTATATGGGATGGTAAATTTGAGTGACTTACCCATAGTAGAGAGACGATGATGAAAACCCTATTTGAACCTTAGAATGGTATGACAATTTTCCCCTTATACCAGGGAGCTGTTGCCAATCGTAGGTCATACGGTGAGAATGAAGGCCAGACCCGTTTTCTGCAGGGACCCAGTTAAATTGTTTGATGACCACCATGAGATATCGATAGTTGTTTAGTATTGGCGCCAGACCTGTCAGCTAAGAAGAACTAGTCTCAAAAGAATCTTGCCAAGATGAAAGGACACAATGATTGAGGAAAAGGTTATGCCACTACCGGAAGAGCAAGAGAAGGAATTTTCCCGAGAATCTAAGAAGATCGACACTGCCAACAAAAAGGGTGGAGTATATAAGTTTTGATGGAACAATAACCATGCTTCTAAGGGTGGTAGCACCCCAGACCCCTGTGGCGATCAATGGATTTTGAGAAGACCCCCGAACCTAACCTATTTCTTGCTAGCCTCTCCGAATCTCGAAGGCGATATTCATTTTAAGGGTGGTAGGTTTGTAACATCCCAAAATTCTAAATTTTGGAATGTTATACTAATTAAATAGTTTTGATTGTTTGTTTGATTGTGATGTGCGAAATTGATTGCAATTTGAAACCTTTTGAAAGTTAAATGAGAGGGAACAAAAGGACTTTCCCAAACTTTCACCTTGCATTTTTTATCTCCATGAATTCAAATTCTTTTCAAATACAAAACCCTGGAGTGAAGATGATATGACTTATTCCATTTAAATAAATGAAAAGGGTTTTTGAAAATATTTGAATTTCATTTGGAAATATTTCAAATTCAGAAACTTTATGCAACTCAATGATTTTCAAGAGAGAATATAAAAATGACTCCTTCAAAACATATGAAATATGAGTTGGAAGTTTAAAAGAAATCAAATTTAAAGTCCCTTTGAAGGTATTTTGAAAAGTCATTTTTCAATTTGGAGTTATTTGGTTTTATTCAAATTATTTTTCTCCAAAACTAAAATATATGGAAAATAGGGTAAGATGATTCCATGCATTAGAAAATTGGAGAGAAATAAATTTGAAATTATTTTGGTATTTTAAAAATGATTTTTATGTGGTTTTATTGCAGTAGTAGCACTGTTTGCTTTATTTAAATTTTTTGTGGATTTTATTTGACGCTAGAACAATGTTCATGTTATAGACAATCTTTTTATAGAAATTTTGGTATATAATATTTTCTTATTATTTTTCTATTTATTTTATTTTGGTTTTCCGAGTTTTGAAAAAAAACTTCTGCAGGCGAACTGGGCCGGCCCAGCCGAGCCAGGCCAAGCCCAGCCCAGCGCTGCGTCACCCCCGACCTCCCGTCGGACTCCAGCGCCCGCACGACGCCACCACCGCCGCCGTGTCCTTCCCGGACCCCGTCTCCCGCGCCGCCTTGCCTTGCCCTTCCTCCACGCCTCGGAACCACCCCGCCTCCCTCCTATAAAGCCGCAACCCCCCGGCCCCTCGCCGCCTCAAACCCGCAGCCACTGCCGCCGCACTCCATCGCCCGCGCCGCCACCGCTGTTCGCCACCGCGCCGCCGCCGCTGCTCCACCGCGTCGCCTCGTGAAGCCGTCTTCGCCGCGTGTAGCCGCGCCCGGAGCCACCGCCGTCCGCCTCGCCGCCGGAGATCCGCTGCCGTCGACGAACCGCCAAGAACCACAAAAACCGTCGGTAACCGCCACGAACCACCGATTTCTTTCGGTTTGTTTTCGGTTTGTTTTTTGTTTAAAACCGAACAGTTTTCTTTTTAGTTAGATCTATTTAGTGAACATTCTCTATTTAGCTCTATTTAGCAAATGTGTTCATTTTATATAGTTTGGTAGCGAACGTTCGTTCAATCAGGTTTTCTGTTTTAGTCAGGGACCTCTTTGTAGATGTTTTATTTTCAGTTTAGTCCCTAGTCTTTAAACGATCACAACTTTTGCACCATTTATCCAAATCCAACGAAACCAACGCCCACTTCTTCGTTATGATCCCCTCTATCTTGATAATCAACTTAAACATGTTTTTGAAAGTTTAAAATTTTGTTTCAAACAGATTTGAGTTTGAATTTCATTCGTATAACTCCGATTTAGTTGAGTCTTTTTGCAATCGAAACTCTTGACCTAAACTTTTTGATAAGACCAAATCCACCCAATTTTGGTACTGTTAGAAATTGTTTTCTGTTGCAAGAATTAATTGCTTGTTTCGAAGTTTTTTCAGATCTTTTTCTTTGATTCTTTTGCATGATTGCTTATGTGTGGTTACTATTGCTCGCTTATGATAGATTGAACGGAGTGTGACGAGTAGAACTATCAGGAGTTATGAGTGTGAATCATCTTCATCAACAGTACAAGGCAAGTTCACACTTTGATCATATTTTCCATACCCAGTTTTTATGCATTAGTTTCACCCTTCAAAGATTGCGTGTGTAGGATTGGTAATTGGGAGTGCTATGTAGTTGATGAGGTAGGAACCTATTACTTGTAATCACCCTGTGAATATACGTTATGCTCATATTGCTTAGCCATGCTCGTAGACGTGGATTGGTATGTGAGATTCATGAAAGTTGCGAGAGTTATAATAATTAAGGGAAACTTTAAGGTGGCAACATTAACACACATCTGGGTGGAATGGTTGGGGCACCCAGGAGAACCCAGTGGCTTGACCGAGCACTTGGAGAACCCAGTGCTTGCCCAAGGGGATCCCGGAGTACCCGTGTGATCACCCTATGGAATGCCACCCAGGCGAATGCCACCCAGGCCCAAAGGGATCATAAGATTATTCATGCTAGAAACTTCCGTGTGCAGCCACAAGCCATTATGGGCTCTGGCATAGTTGAGTAAGTTGTGTGACCTCTTTCAGTGGTAGGCTAGCAGATGTAGGGGATGTAGGTGGTACTGTCTACCCAGAGTAAAGAGTTAATGCTTCAGAAAGACTATGTCTCGATCTTTCGATCATGGATGTGGTCGAGTCTTGTGGGGGAAAGTGCGCAAACCTCTGTAGAGTGTATAAACTAATCATGGTTAGTCGTGTCCCTGGTTATGGACATCTTGAGTATCTGGTATTTGAATTATTGGTGGATCTCATCACTCTATTTAATCAAATTGGTGGGTTGTTAGTAATTTGGGAATTTTGGGATTGAGTTGGAGGAACCTTCTCAATAATGGCATAAACTTGGTAGTAAAATAGAAATGTATTCCTTTGTTGTAGGGAAAAATTAGTTTTATGCAAAATTTAAACTTAGAGCCACCACCAGCCAAATATGCATGTAGTGATAGTTATTATTCATCAATGCTCTATAGTGCGATCTTGCCAGTACATTCAATGTACTGACCTACATGGCTGCAATGTCTCATGTTGCAGGATTCTTACGACGAGTAAGTGATACGTTAGGGTTACGATGTCTACACTCAACTTTGTCGTTGGTGTTGTTGGGACTCCACAACCTTGTTGTTACTTCCTCTATATGGATTGAGGTAATAGTATTTACGTTACTCTATACATGTGATTTACCTCTGTTATAATTCCTCGAGTATTGTGTGTGTCAGCATACCGATCCAGGGATGACACTTAAGCACATAGACTTCGATCCATTCGGGTCGGGTCGCTACAGGTTGTGATTGTCAGCATGTACTTTTCCTTTTTTCTTTTGCTTCACTCCGCTTGCGAACTGTAATACTTTTGCGACTTTGTACTACTTTGTGTACTTTTAATAAGGTGGTTGCATGCATCATTATGATGCAGAGGCCGGGGGTAATCCTCCATTTTCAAAAAATAAAAAAGATAGATCTAATCATAAACTCAAAGTTCATCCGATCCCAACAAACACACAGCAAAAAGAGTTACATCATATGGATCTCAAAGAGGCCATTGTATTGAGAATCAAGCGAGAGAGAGGAAGCCATCTAGCTACTAACTACACCCGAAGGTCTACAAAGAACTACTCACGCATCATCGGAGAGGCACCAATGGAAGTGGTGAACCCCTCCGTGATGGTGTCTAGATTGGATCTGGTGGTTCTGGACTCTATGGCGGCTGGAATTGATTTTCGTCGACTCCCCTAGGGTTTCTGGAATATTGGGGTATTTATAGAGCAAAGAGGCGGTCCGGGGGGCACCCAAGGTGGGCACAACCCAATAGGGGGCGCCTGGGCCTCCAGGCACACCCTGGTGGGTTGTGCTCCCCTCGGAGCACCCCCCAGGCGCTGCCTTGGCCCATCAGGTGTCTTCTGGTCCAGAAAAAATCTTCGTAATGTTTCTTTGCATTTGGACTCCGTTTGGTATTGATTTTCTGCGATGTAAAAAACATGCAAAAACAGCAACTGACACTTGGCACTATGTCAATAGGTTAGTACCAAAAAATGATTTAAAATGACTATAAAATGATTATAAAACATCCAAGATTGATAATATAACAACATAGATTAATAAAAAAAATTATAGATGCATTGGAGATGTATTAGGGGCTTCGCGGGTTTTCGTGGCCTTGGTGTACGAATGGGTGGGTGGACGGGATGGGAGGGGGTACCATGGCTTAGGGACGCGCTTGTCCGAAATGTGGGGTAAGTTACAAAAGTACCCCCACCAATTTGAGCTAGGCGATTCTTTCGATTCAGGGGTATCATGGGTATTTCTCATGTCGGGATTTCGCAGGAGGTGGGTTTTCACGTGCGTTGTAATTTTGGGATAGCAAGGCGCGGGTTGAGATGGAGGGAGTTTTTGGAGCAGAACGAGACAAAGATATATCTTAATTATTTCGGGGTAACAAGGCACGGGTGGAAATTTTCGAACAAGCCTAACATGTACTGTACCAAATCAATTACACTTCCCTCCACGAAAAAACAAAAAGAAACCAATTCGCACCACACAAGAGAGTCTAGTCCCGTGTCCTATACCAAATCAATTTGCACAACAAATGCCATTCAAAACTTTGAATTCATGTTATGTTCAATTAAACTATTTCTCTACGTGTATAATGCATGCAACCTGCTACTCAAATGAACGTTTTAGTGCATTCCAACGTATATACTACGTCTTCAATATGAACTAAATTTGAATTAGTTTCTCTATTTGAATAAGATCTACAATCATGATTGTTGTGAAGTTAAACCATTTGAATTAGTTTCTCTATTTTAATAAGATCTACAATCATCATTTTTTCAAGTTAAACCATCGTTTGTGTATTATCTTCGTGGCACACCACATGATTACTGTCGAGTTAGATATGAACTATGTGTACCATATGAACTCGAACTCGATTTTTTGAATCCACTTTATGTTGATTTCAAATCACAGTACATTTCAAGCTCTAGCTAGATCTTCATAATTTAAACCATGTCTCATATGTATAATGTGTTTATCACATAATGTATGGTGCCCCGCCCCCTACGCCTACAAGTATTTAGATGTGAGTTGCAAACGCCACACATTACCACAAATTCAAATAAAATGTGAGATTGTTCGATATATAGTATGGTTTAGATTGTTTGATATTTAGTTGTGAGCTGCAAATGCCACACATTATCACAAATTCAAATAAAATGTGAGATTGTTCGATGTATAGTATGGTTTAGATTGTTCGATATTTAGCTGTGAGTTGCAAACACCACACATTATCACATTATGGTATAACATGTCCAAAACCACACCACGCGTATCACCGCCATATTCATGCATGCATATGTTTATAACACTATGATCTCCTATTCAAATATATGAATCCATTTTCATATCGAATTATGATCTTTTTTTAGTCTCTTACACCCACACAATCCTCTAACCTTTGTAGCTAGCACTAACTTTCTCTCGTGCATGCACACGCCCTCCCCCTCCCTCAGCATTCTATCCATCACGCACATTTTTTTCTTTAGGTCGTTCTCCCACGGTCTCCACAACTCCTTTCCAACACACACTGATCGATAAACCTCTCTAGCGATGTCTACTTACAACATACACACGCACCTTCCATCTCCTCCTTTTCGTGTCCATGCCTCGTGTCTCTCATACGGTCCCACACACGTGTAAACTCTCGTCCCTCTTTTCATTGATCTCACAATCGCACACTCCTCCCCCTATCTAGCTAGTAGGCCTCTCGCACTACCTCCTAGCTCCATTCTCTCTGTCTATTCGTCTCGCTAGGCCTTATTTGCCTCTAACAAATGGATGTACACTGACCGATCTCCCGCTATACATATAGCTAGCTAGGTCGTTATAACTTGTTTTCCCCACGCGTCGATCGATCTACCTCATTAGTTATGTCTCTCCCTCCCTCCGTTTACTCCTCGTCCCTACCTTGGTTAGAGAGATTATCATATTGTTTGAAATATATGTCTTTTAGTAGATATCAATATGAACTACTAGTACATACTCCAAACACTAATGTATATAGACGTATTTTAGAGTGTAGATTCACTCATTTTGCTCCGTATGTAGTCCATATTGAAACGGATGTAATAGTATGCACTCTCCCTCACCCCTCGACCCTTGCTCGACCCTCACCCACTTGGTGGACGTGCAGCAATTCATTCGGTCTCAGATAGCCAGAACGATATATACTACAGTACCATTATTGCTCGACTTCCTGAAGAGGCGAAGAGCCAAGCGCAAGGTTAATATTTTTGAGATGCCAAGCGCAAAGTTTATAGGAGAACGAGTAGTAGTACTAGTAGTATGTACTGTATGAGGAAGAAGGCAACAAGATGTATGTTTTGCGTGACAGGCTCTTCTTACAGGACGTGCTAGACCTAGTGGACCTCATTGTTGCAATGGGAGTACTATCATACATGGCATGATTCAAAGTGGTGGGCAGCGGGAATAATTCAGAGATGCTTAGTCTTAAACCCCATGAAGAAGTCCCATCAAAAGGAATAGCCATCCTCTACACGTGCTCCTATGTAAAATGAGTAAATGAGACAAAAAGAGAAAGAGACAAAGTAAAAAAATCACCAGCCTTATATCCAACCCTATTGTATCAGTGAATGATATTTCTACGTCGTGATTGACATGGCTATATTATTAACCATGTTGCGGAGGTAGAAGCGGATTTTTATTTACTTGTGGAGGTAGCAGTGGATGGATATTCAACGAGGAGTGAAATGATGGCCGCTTCCTTGGTTAAACATATAGAAAGGTGGGCCTCGTGATTTGATGACTTATTAGTAATTATTACTGCCTATACTCTTTGCCCATATATAATAACCGTGTGGTAGAGTAGTGGGCTATACTTTTAATAACCATGCTCGAAGAGAAGATGTGCACGCACCCACGCACGTAGTACTAGTAGCACTCTTTGTGTCTTTTGCATCTTCGCCAACCACACACGTGACACGGTGGAGCTCATTTCTGTAAGATGATGCAGCCCACGTGATAATTTGACGCGTCTAGTGGTAGTTACTCACTAATAAATAATGGAGGGTCGGGAACCACACATCGTGCCGCGTCATTTATAAATAAAGTTTTTTCTTCACTGGCACGTACGCAATATAAATAGGTTCATATGGAGAGAAAAAGAAACCACTCCCCTATATACATAGCCAGGACGAGCCTACACGGTTGCTTGCCGGGGTTGCTCTCTTCACACTCTGTCGCACAAAATTACTGTGGCCACATCTCTAACATCCTGGCGGATCACGTCCGGTGGGTGATAGGGTGGATGATTTGTGTAGATGTGGTCACCATTGCTGACGGCGAAAACCCATTGTCGGCACGTCTCGATCAGGGGTCCCCACCGTTCTCTCTCACAAAGCCGGTGACATTGCCTTCGTCCCTTGCTCACTGCCACGACGTGGGCAGTTGCCGCCTCCCGCCGCCCTCCTCTAGGTTGAGCTACGTCCCGACATCCCTCAGGTACAACTTCCTTACAGCCGGCTTGCACCACTGCCCCAGCTGCCTACATCTCTCCATGTGGATATTTCTCTACTTCTTCGCCCCGCACATACCTCTACTAGCTTCTACTGTATTTGTGATGAGTTTATGTCTCGTCAACTAGTCATAGTAATCTTATTCTAATCATGCTTCTTCAATTTCTTTGCCACAGGGATGCTCATCTTGATTTTAGTGAAACTGCACAAAATGATCCGATGGTCAAAGGGTTGCAAACTTCATTTCTTCGGAAGCTTCAACATCGCCAGCAAATTAAAGCCTGGCTAGGGTTTAGGGTTCAAGGGCTAGGGATTGCATGGATCGTTTTTTCTTTAGTTGTCTCTGTTCCAAAATAAGTGTCAACTTTAGTAGTAGTACAACTTTGTACTAAAGTTTGCATAAAGTTGAGACACTTATTTTGGAATGGAGGGAGTACATATTGGCTATGATATGTAAATCATTGAGATGCTATAGCATGCGTGTTAGTCTCCTTTGTATTTGATAAAATGTTGCAACGGGGCAACCGTGGACGCAAAATACATGGAACAGAAGCTGGAAGCTTCATAGCATTGTACAAATTTACCTCGCTAAGAAATTACAGTACGTACTCCCTCCGTTCCACAATACATGACTTCCATTTGTCAAAATATAGATGTATCTAGACATGTTTTAGTATATAGGTACATCCATTTTTGAAAAAATGGAAGTCAAGTATTTTGGAACGGAGGTAGTACTATATTGCTACACAAAGAGTTAGGTGTCACACGGTGTCTAGAAAATATGGTGATAGTGTGAGGTGGGCCATGTAATCACTGAGCCTGTGTGTTTTCACTGCTTTCGCACTCCTCCGCTGTAAGAATGGAGAAAATTGTAATCTAGTACC
The DNA here is from genome assembly GCF_003073215.2 of Triticum urartu. Classification (NCBI taxonomy): domain Eukaryota; kingdom Viridiplantae; phylum Streptophyta; class Magnoliopsida; order Poales; family Poaceae; genus Triticum; species Triticum urartu. The sequence continues at coordinate 371,923,944 of NC_053028.1, read as the reverse complement.
TCCTTTCGCCAAAACATGGGACATCCAGCAGTCGTACCACCTCAGTAATAATGACCAATGAGCCGTCAAATTACATAGACCCAGTAGTATGTTGGACGGACGAAGCAACCGTCACTCTTTAACCCGCTTCTCCCTTCAACGTAGGCGCCAGTGAGAGGCCGCGTCCGCTCTGCTCGGGCGAGAAGCGCGCACAGGCGATGGAGGGGCTTTCAGTTGGCCAGGCTGGTCAGGAGCGGGCATGGCAGCTGTCCCGACCGGACGCTCGGAAACGAGAGGATGCACTGACTCTAGCGGCTAAATCGTACACTACACACCATCTCTCTGTGGGAGTAGGTCGATGTGTCACTCTCTCTAACACACACACGCTGTTGAAAACACACACACACACACAGGTTCCTAGAATAGGAATATCGTGCGAGTGGGAAGCCACAGGAAGTGAGATCCATGGAGTACGTACAAGAAGAGAAGAGGTGACAAATATTCCATCAAATCTGGACTGAGGAGTAGTACTCCCTCCGTCTAGGTATTAAGTCATCTTACGAAAATCAGATATTCCAAAAATGTTTAGGCGTCGTCCATTAACTTCGCATCTCAATCCCCTCCTAGCCTCGTTGCTAGCGAGCGTTGTTACTTGCTCTGCCTTGTTATCTCCCCGGAAACCCAATGCATGGAGCACAACTACACGTTGATCAGTCAAGGAATCAAAGTCGCGTTCATGCAAGTTAATATGTGGCCCTGCATGGTAGCTAAAACGACATCTCTTAATTGTTGTGATTAATTGTTGTGTTTAGAGATAGAAATCAGGGATTTTATTGGCGGAAGGACCGGTCAAGTTTCACCTTCTCCTCCAATCTGCTTGCACCTTGGTCCCGCTGCACCTTCTAACGTGACTTACACCTAGACGGAGGGAGTAGTATGAGATACGGTGGCACACTGACTTAGGTCGAATACAAGTGCCCAAAATTATTGGAAGAGAGCAAAGTGTACAAACTAAATAATTAGAATTGAATTTCTCGTTTTTTTGAAATGGAGGCAAAAGATTTGCCTCATCCACTAAATAAGAGGAGGATAGAGTTTCACAGTTTGCAAGTGACCCTACAAATAAATGGCATGGCAATTACTCTCAATACGCCCTAGTTTCTTAGCACTCGCTGTAACCCTTAGTCCATATGGTGGCACAGTGACTTAGGCCGAATACAAGTGCCCAAAATATTTAAAATTGGAGGATGGTGCAGCCCACCTTTCGGATATTTTGACCGTGTGTCGTTCAGTTGTTGTTCACTTCGGAGGGTCGTGTACCATAGGTGAATGTTAGTAAGCGTGACCGAGAAGCGTGCATCATTAATTGCGAGTTAACTCCTTCGAGCGTTAAATTTTCTTCACATATTAGCATTGCCCCTAGTATTTTTCTTCACTACATTAAATAAAGAGTTCCGTTTCGTGCACAATTTAAAATGATTTTTATGAAGAGAAAAAGAAAACCACTCCATCTATATACACTGCAGCCTCGATGCTTGTTTTCTAGGGTTTGCTCTCTTCACACTCTCTCTCCACTATATATACACACGCTGGAGCCTCAGCGCCTAGAGTTGCTCTCTTCACACTCTCTCACCCTCTCCAGATCTAAACAAGACTTGACTGGCCTCTCTCTCTCTCCCCTCACTACTGGCCAAAGAGCCGGCAGGATCCGTCCACCGGGAAGGGAAGGAGGCTTAACGCTATTGTCGTCGGCTAGGGAGGGAATCCACTACCGGCGTAGCTGTTCTCTTTCCCAGTGGCAGCGCGGGAGGGCCTCCGACCCCTTCTTCCTCACTACCGTACATAGTGTGTGCAAATCGGCCTCCCGCCGCTCACTAAGCCACACCTCGAGAACCTTAAGGTATAATTTACTTATTCCACATGCATTGCTCTAGTTGCATGTGGGCTTTTTCTGCTTCTACACTCGAATCTAGGTGTTGGATCAAAAAGGAAAGTAGTGGGGAAAGTTGTATAGCATGAATCTAGGGCGTGGTTCAAAGAGGAAAGGAAGGGGGAAAGTATTACAGACTGGCTATCCAGCACCTACGTTGGTCGAAAAAGGAAAATAATGACAAACGCAGTACACACATCTGTAATGAACTGATCTTTCTGTTTTGGGGGACAAGGCTGTAGAGTTTGAGCAGGACTAGATTTGCTGCCCTCACATAGGGAAAGGTGTCTTAAGATAACAAAACTGGGACCAACACAAATATGCTCCTTGGTTGTTTGTTCTTTGTTGCAACAAACTGTGCTTCACCCCTTTATACATCGGTAGATGCACATGGTGCTGGTGTGTCCACTGTCCCGTACAACTCTTTAGCTGTTGTTAATCTAAGGCCATGTTTGGTTAAAAAGTCGTAGGACTTTTTTTAGTCCAAACTAAAAAGTCCCTAGTCCCTACCTATTTGGTTCCAGGGACTAAACATGGACTAGAGGTTATTAAATGACATGCTAAAAGACCATGTTACCCATAGTAATGAACTAATAGAGATAAGGTGCGATGCGGGGCAGGGGAAACTGTTGGAAAAAGTCCCAAAAAGACTCTCCCTCAGGGTCTTCTTTCTGTAGTCCCAAATACCCACTTTTAGTCCCTAAAAGTCCCTCCTGTTTGGTTTAGATGGGACTAGAAGTGACTTTTTTAGTCCCTACACCAAAAAGTCCCTATAAACAAACATCCTCTAATAATGCCGCTGGAAAATTGAAGCAATGTCACAACTAAAAGAAAATTACATGTTTAATGAATTTTATTGTTAATATAATCTCTCTATTAATATGAATCAATGCCACTGTTTGAGAAATGCTACTGTGTTGCTTTCTTTCCCATTTAGATAAGTTAGATGCATCTTTTTGTTGGCTTCTGTGTCATCCACCGTTATTGACCACTAGTTGTTTCCTTTGCACCTCTGTGTAAACAGGGTTATCTACTTCACCTCGTTGCTATTGCGACCTTTTGTTGCACTGCACAAAACACTTCTGTTTTAAGAGTGTTTTTTGCAGTTCAACCAAAATGTCACACCGACAACATTGCTTGATTGCTTGATCTTAGTGGAACTACACAAGAGGAGATCTGACTTCCTATCCATGTTGGCAAATTTGTTTCAGATCTTGTTCTTGTGAGTTGTTTGAATTCCACGTCATGAGAGGTCAGTACTAGACTTCTTTCACATGCTTGTGCAGTGTGCTTTCATATGTTGTGCTACTTATACGGTAATGTTGCTTGATTTTAGTGAACTGCACAAATGGAGACAAGACTTTCAATCTGTATGTGCACCGTAATATCCCATTGAGGTAAGATAATGATATTTCAAAACTGTTGGCCTGTATTTTGCCACTGTCATCAGAAAATTAATGTCGTTGTTTAGTGCTATACTTGTGCTCCCTAATTGACATGCCAAATCTTACATTGAAGGAGAAGTTTGTCTGTTATTGAACCAAGTGATGAAGGGGAAGAACAAGCGGAAGAAAAAAATCAACTCCCAGTGCTGTAATGAAGCACTGGAACTATGATGACACAAGTAATGATATAGTTTTGCATCTTAATTTATTGCTATGGCTGGAACGAGCAATTGTTTTGCCACTGATTTGATGCCACTCTTAATGTAATATGTAATTATCTCTACTTGTGCAAACATGGATATTCTTTTAAGATAACATATATTTTAGTGGAACTGCACAAGAAGATGTTGGAAACATTAAACTAATCGAGGAGTATATAGTAAGCATGGCAACCACAGTAGATAACAACAGATGGTTCCGAAGAAGTGCTTTATCTATATGCTCTACACAATAAGCCTCCTAACAAAGGTTGGTACTCGCCCACGGATTTCATCCATATGATTGAGCTTTTTCATGTCTATTGGTGTTGTGCTACTGTTTAGATACTGTCATGAGAAAGTGGTATTGTCCTTGAGAAGTGCTTCATCTGTGCTGCTTTAAATATTTCCTTTCCCTTTTTTCGAGCAAACAAGGATGCTAACATTTAGTTGTCCTCTTGTCTTTGCACAACATGATCATCCTCCTCTGAAGAAGAATATGGAGTACGTGAAGTGCCTAGTTCCGATTATGCCAGGATAAAGAAGCCAAGCCTCTCTTCTTAAGAAGGGAGCAGCTGAAGGATGTTTATGTTATTGCCCACATGAACAAACTAACTTTAGCTCAGAAGGACTCACGGATCTCCATCTTTGTTGCTGTGATGGCCAATGCAATGTTGTTTTAGGATTCCTTCTGGTGAGTTCCATTTTTTAAGTGTGCTCTGCATGGATCATGTAGGTTGCCTGTTTAAACTGTCAATTCATAGTACAATTTGCTTTATACTAATCATTTTTTTGTACTTATGCAAACAGGGGTGCTCAGCTTGATTTCAATGGGAACTACACAAAATGTTCACGAATACATCGAATATTCTCGAATCATTCATTTCCACCACAAGAAAGTAGGTGTCGATATGTTCAAGGCATTGCAACATATAAAGGAAAAATCATACAAGCTACGCACGAATTTTTTGATTTTGGTGGAACTACACAAAAAGAACATCTAGTTTATTTGGCATGAGGTGCCATGTCAATGTCCGAACTGATGGCAAACCCTGCCCATTCCACAACTACAGGCATTTGATATTTTGGAATGGGAAAACCTTGTCAAAGTTTTCTCGTTGATGTATGCAAAACAACACACATTTGACATTTTGGAATGGGACAACCTTGTCAAATTTTGCTCATTGATGTTAGCAACAAGACGTACGTTTGATATTTTCGAATGGGACGCCCTTTGCTGTCAGCAGCATCGATCGATTTTTCTTTATTCTTTAGTTGTGAAGTAAATATTGGCTCTGACATGTGAATCGCTGAGATGCATAATCATCGATTGTTTTGAATGTTCTCTATGAATTGCCAGGCCTGTGTGTTTGATTGCAATTACAGGAAGGCTAAAAAGCTGCTCAAACTTTTTGTACTCCCTCTGTTCCTTTTTACTTCGCACATTAGATTTGTTTCAAGTCAGTTTATTTTACATTGTGAATGTTGATACTTTTTTCTATAAGATTGGTCAAAGTAGAGATACTTTGACTTCGGACAAAACTTATATGCAGACTAAAAAGGACCGGAGGGAGTACATGTGAAACTGCTGCAAACGAGGTAATCACCCTGGGAATAATGCTAGTACATATTTTTTTACATGTTCATCCAATGCCAGTGATACAAGAATTCAAACTAATCGAACTAAATTCATTCATACACGGGCGGGTTTCATATAAAAATGCCGGATGTCATTACATTTCATACATTCTTCAACTAAAAAGGGGTGCGCTCGAGGTATAATTAATTAACCAAGCTACCCACCCATGTTCAGCTGAGTCGAACAAAAGCTTCTTCTCCAGTGGACTGAGCTTCGGCGACTTTACTAAAGGTGCAGTTGCGTCACTGACATGTGGGCCAGATGCCTCTTGGGCCCACATGTCAGTGACCCAACTGCACCTACAGTTAAGTAACTGAAGCAGCATCCTTCTCCAACACAGCTCTCCGACTCCACGTCGCCGCCAAGAAGCTAATCGGCCATCAATGCTCAACCCACCTAGCTTGGCTTCAACCGGAGGGTAGCAGCGGTGGCCTTACTTTGACCCGAGCGGCAGCGACCTACCGTGTTCTACTCTTCCTTGTTTTTTGTGCGGCGTGGCCTCGTTGGCAGCGGGGCGGGGCCTCGACGCAGCTGGCTATGTCCTCTGTCTCGTTGCCGGTGGGGCGGCACCTCGGCAGAGCGGGGGAAATCGCCCCTCGTTGACGGTAGGGCGGGGCCTCGGTGGAGCCAGTCATGTCCTCTGTGTCGTTGTTGGCGGGGCGGGGGTTCGGCGGAGCAGGGACTCGCCGAAGCCGGCAAAGTCCTCCGCCTCGATGCCGGTGGGGCGGGGCCTCGGCAGAGACGGCGATGTCTTGTGCCTCATTGTTGGCGGGACGGGGCCTCGGCGGAGCAGGGCCCCGCCAAAGCCGGTGAAGTCCTCTGCCTTGGTGCCGGCAGGGCAGGGCCTCAATGGAGCCGTTGATGTCCTCTGCCTCATTGCTGGCGGGGCGGGGCCTCAATAGAGCAGGGCCTTGCCGAAGCCGGCGAAGTCCTCTGCCTCGATGCTGGCGGGGCGGGGCCTCGACGGGGCCGGCATTGTCCTCCGCCTCGTCGTTGGTCTCACCAAACAGCGCCTCGCCCGCTTCATCGTCCTCTTTATAGGCAGCCACAACCTCCGCCACCCTCATGCGGTACCGCCAGCGCGAGGCAGCTGTCGCGGGCGGAGCGGTACGACTCGAGCAGCACCTCCTGCTCCACCCGCTCTGTGGCGATCTGCTCCTCCGACTGCAGGTGCTCCTGAAGGAGATGGTGGTTGTAGGCGGCGTCGGCGTGCGCCTCCCGGAACTGCTCTTGACACTTCTGCATCACTGTGTCCATGTATTGTGCACGGGCCTCGCCAATGGTCATGGTGCAATACACAGGCGAGGATGGCGCGGAGGAGGGGTTGGCGCAGGATCGTCGACTACCATGTTCTCCATTGGGACATCATCGTCCTCCGGCTGCCCGCGGGCAGTCAATCGACAACAATGGCTTCCATCTCCTTTTAGTCCGTCGTCCGCCCGTCCCGAAGAGCTATGGAGCGCAAGGAAACCATGGTGGGAGTGGTCTGGACAGGAGAAAGGGAACGGAGATGGATGACTGCGGCTATGGCCGATGTCGGTGTCAAAACCGGCGGATCTCGGGTAGGGGGTCCTGAACTATGCATCTAAGGTGGATGGTAACAGGAGGCAGGGGACACGATGTTTACCCAGGTTTGGTAGCCTCTTGATGGAGGTAATACCCTACGTCCTGCTTGAATGTTCTTGATGATATGAGTATTACAAGAGTTGATCTACCACGAGATCGAAGAGGCTAAACCCTAGAAGCTAGCCTATGGTATGATTGTCTGTTGTCATTTATATAGACACCGGAGGGGGCTAGGGTTACACAAGGTCGGTTACAAAGGAGGAGATATACATATCCGTATTTCCTAGGTTGCCTTCCACGCCAAGTAAAGTCCCATCCGGACATGAGACGAAGTCTTCAATCTTGTATCTTCATAGTCCAACAGTCCGGCCGAAGGATATAGTCCGGCTGTCCAGAGACCCCCTAATCCAGGACTCCCTCAGTAGACCCCTAACCAGGCTTCAATAATGTTGAGTCCGGCGCGTAGTATTGTCTTCGGCATTGCAAGGCGTGTTCTTCTTCAAATCTTGAATGTCTGTTAAGTAGTGTCCGACCCCATAAATGTTGGACTTCTTGGCTTCTGTGCTCAATAAGGGCTATCTTCCACGCGTCGAACGAATACGAGGAGCCAGGGCGTTTTTACATTCACCCTCCTAGCCAGGTAAATAAATTGTCTATTAAAGGGATGGGGATTCTTAGATCCAATCCATACCATCCTCCCACGGCGAGAATCCATCGGAGCGCGCTTCGGAAAAAATCCAGTCCAACATGGCCGACCACCGCAGCTCCTCCTCCCGCCCCCGTAGCCCTAAGCCCGGTGATTGGGAGAGGTGTTCAGTCCCACACAGTCGATTAGTAGAGGTGCAGACTCAGGGAATTCTCCCTCCAGCGTATATGGTCCCCGTCCGAGCCGGGCTCGCCACCTATAATGGCGGGGAGCAAGCGGAGAGCTTCCCTAGCCCCTCTAAGGGGGGGGGGGGCGGGTGTGCCTTGTTCCTTACTTACTAACGGGACTCGGATTTCCAATTCATCCATTCCTCCGCGGGCTCCTAGAGTTTTACGGTCTCCAACTGCATAATTTCACCCCTGCTTCCATATTACACATCGCCGGCTACGTTACCCTTTGCGAGCTATTTCTGGGCTGCGAGGCTCATTTCGAGCTGTGGAAAAGGTTATTTTGCCTTGTGCCCCACACACAGAAGTGGTCACTTTATCAAGTGGGCAAAGCCGAAATATGCCGCATCGCCGAAACCGGATACCTGTCCGATACTCCGAAGAATACGTCCGAAGACTAGCCCTCAGAGTGGTTTTATATGGAGGACGTCCCCCTTCCAGACCCTGTTCGGCGGGGTCTTCCTGAGTTCAACAATGCTCCTCTGAAGAAACGTCGAAGCTGGCGCCCACGGAGCCCCCAGGAGGAAGCCAACGAAGAAGTCCTTTACCTGATGAACCGGATTAAAGCGCTGGCTCAATCAGGATTGACAATAATCGAGGTTATGTCAATATGCATAACGCGGGGAGTGCAGCCACTTCAATATCGAGGGCATCCCCTGTGGTGTTTTAACAGGGAAGATGATGCCACCCGTTGCGGGCGTAAGGGGCCGGACTCCGCTGCTGCTTTAGCAAAAATTCTGCCCGAGTTGTTCAAGGGAGAGGAAGAGGAGTTCATCCGTATCAAGCCACGGGATGGATTCTCCATGTACAACCCTCCAAGCTCGGTGAGTTATACCTCTTTACTCCCATTCTTCCCGCATTCTTCGTCGTAGGTAATCACCTTGCCATTTTACGGCAGGAACTGCGAAAAGATGTAAGGGAGGTCAACAGCCCATCTCCACAACCAGAGGACCCTGGCCAGGCCCTCGGTCCCGGACTCGAAGAGGATCCGGACATATTCATGGAGCTGATAGACAGACAATTCTATCAGTTGAGCTGCGATGACGCCATGGTGGCCATAACGGCCGACTATCCCAGACTGCTCCCTACGTCGCACGTAAGAAAAACCAAAATCCCAACTCCCAAAAATAGGATCCCCTTTTATACACTTCACCTACCGTACAAAACGGTGTTTTACAGGGAAGGCATTCAGGACGCTGTGCCGAACCCGCAGCAACTCACCAACAAGAGGCACCAAAGCCGGGTAGGCCAAAAAGGAAGGAGGTCAGGACGGAGACGTCGGCACAGAGGTATGACAAAACCTCGCTCCGTGGTTGTCGTCCTTCTCAAAATGCAATGACATCCATGCTTCTTTAATAGAAAAAACGCTCGCCGAAGTATATCCGGAGAGGCTGCCGATCACGCTTCCACCAGTCGGGCTCCAGGGCCGGACACAGAGGCGGAGGCCAACATGGGGCGGACGCCGGATGCTCCTCATACAGAGGATGCGGATAGACTATCCGCTACAAATTCAGAAGTGGAGAGCGCCATGAATATAGGCATCGCCGGGCCGTACTCCGTGACGCTTGCTTCTCACCTGAGGCATTTGATGCCTTCAATTCTGGAGATGCGTACCTCCGTGCTGCTCAATATGGTCTAGTCAGAGCCACGGATCAGTATGTAAGGGATATACGGGTAAGCAAATCTGACGATTATATGTATCAGTAGCCCCTGAGACTTGAAACAGTTGGCGCAACTGATTTAAGGATCATTATTTGTGCAGGTTCTTACTGAGAAGAATTCCCAACTGTCTCAAGAGCTGGACGAATGCAAGGCTCAGCTGGAAGCCGCTGTTGCCGCATTGAAGGAGTACAAAAAGGGGCCCCATGGTAACTTTTTTGTCTATTGCAAAGAATATCGGTACCAAGTAGTATGCGGCATGTATGCACACCTAACAATAGATGTTGCAGGTGGCCCCGGAGTGAATCCGGAGGACGTGGAGGCGGATACGACACGTGATGATCGACAGCGAAATGCTGGCGAGCGTGTGCTGATGGGAGTCAGGCAGGAGAAAAATGATCCCCGGGTACCGAGCTCGAATTCGCCCTATAGTGAGTCGTATTACAATTCACTGGCCGTCGTTTTACAACGTCGTGACTGGGAAAACCCTGGCGTTACCCAACTTAATCAGTGCTTGAACGAACTTTTTAAAGGAGTTCGGCGGAGAAGCCTGCTAACAGCGTTATGTCTGCATGTATGCTGACGGTTCGTCCCGCGGAGGAGATGCCCGGGTCTTCAGGTGATCTTCTACCGGAGCTCTCACAACTGCACGAACAAGTTCGTCAGGTGCTGCAGGGTATTGCTCAAGCCTTGTGGCCATCCGCGTCCCCGCCAGGAGGCATGGGGGAGCTTATAGAGAAGCTCAAGGGAGCGCAGCGGCGCTTCCGATTATGGAAAATATCAGCCTGCCGACAAGGTGCGAGGGAAGCCTGGGCTATGGTGAAGACACAATATACCAACGCTGACCCAAACCACATGGCCGAGGTCAGACCTGTGGGGCCCGATGGGAAAGAGATCCCTGTCAGTTTAGTGTATGGTAAAGTAGAATTAGCCGCAAAGTATTCCCAACAGGATTGTAGGCTAGACAGCCTGTTGGAGGGTATAGAAGAAGAATTTAATCAGTCTTAGTGACTGTGTACTTCAAGTGACATATGTAATGTCCCTTGTCGGATTGTAAATCATTTGTCATGGTGGACCTTTTTGCTTCAACCTCTAGACCCGATAGTCCGGAGTGTATCCGAATACCCACTCGGTTATATAAAAACCGGGGTATGCGTGGAAACCAGGCGTAGGGGTCATAAGTGCTTGAACAGACAAGTACACAACTAGCTATGTTATATTACATGGATAGTAAGAAACATCTTCCAGGGAGAATAGTTCCATTAAGGGTTCCTTTCCCTGGGTACGCATGCCCTAATGTGCATGTCTGAACTGCGAGACGCGGGTTAAAAACATCTGGGAGCATGTAGTAATTTAAATGAAAGTCATCTTTTATTCACCGACCGAATATTCCCTTAAGAACGCTAGCTTTCGGCTTCACCCAGTCTGAGGTACACATCCGGCTGACCCGGCAGTAACAATCGCAGAGGTGCTCCCCTTATGCCCTAGCCGAATTAACGGGAACGTAGGGCATAAATACAAGAGCCAGGCAACCCAGCTTGGCCAAAACTTAAGTCATATCAATGCATATAATAGCGAAAAAGGTACATGCGGAAGAATAACACATGTGCGAGGCATAAAGCCCGGAAAGGTAACTAGATTAAGCTTCTGTATAGGAAGCCCCCAAGTATATTGAGCGCGGTTAGCGCGTCAAGAATGTGTAACCAACACACAAATGTAGCCCCTTAGGGCCTTGAAGAGAAAAGAGGGAAAGAAAGAGAGAAAAAATATGTGTAAAAAATTCATGGAGGTAAGGAGACGAACGTAGAGTCCGGCGCTAGGCGTAGAATCTTCGGAGTCTTGCTGCGTTCCATGGGTTTGGCTTGAGTTAATTATTTGATGCATCCCGCAGACGGTACGCTCCAATGGTCAGAACCTGGTGGATAATGAAGGGACCTTCCCATTTGGGCTTGAGCTAGTTCTTTTTCTTCTCCTGCAGGCGTAGAACTAGTTCGCCAATGTTATAGGTTTTGGCCCGCACTTCTCTGCTTTGATACCTTCGAGCCTGTTGCTGATAGAATGCGGAACGAGCTTTTGCCACGTCGCGCTCCTCCTCCAAGGCGTCCAAACTGTCCTGCCAATCGAGCTTGGCCTCTCTTTCTTCGTACATGCGCACTCGAGGTGAGTCATGAATTATGTCACAAGGCAGCACCTCCCCAGCGCCGTACACCATAAAAAACGGCGTGTATCCGGTAGTGTGATTCGGCGTGGTCCGCAGACCCCATAGTACGGAGTCGAGCTCCTCTACCCAATGAGTGTCCGATTCCTTTAAAGACCGGACTAATCTGGGTTTAATGCCGCTCATGATAATACCATTCGCTCGTTCGACTTGACCGTTAGTTTGCGGATGATAGACAGAAGCATAATCGAGCTTGATGCCCATGTTGCTGCACCAAAGTTTCACCTCGTCGTATGTAAAGTTCGTGCCGCTGTCAGTGATGATGCTGTGGGGGATGCCATAACGGTGTACAACCCTGGATATGGAGTCTATCATCGGTCCGGATTCAGCCGTTTTGACAGGCTTGGCTAGGGGTGGAAACGGATCGGATGCGGATCGGATAGTGCTCTTGCCACTTCCATTTTCATATATTCAAAATGAATACGAATCCGAATATGGATGTTATTGGATGCGGCTTGGATAATATTCGAATACGGATACGTATCGGATATTTTCTTGATTCGGAACGGATACGAATAATATCAACATATTGCTTAAGTAAATTAGTCGATAGCTATGTGACCTGAAATAATCAACTTGTGACATACAATAAGTCAATGATAAATAGGTTTATGAATAAATACTATTGTAATGCATAATAAATTTATAAGTTTAATCATATAAAGAGTAAAATTTGACTACTTATTTGGCTTTTATGTTGGATAATTGGAATATTGGGTCTAGAATTTTAAAAATTACCTACCATAATCTTATTCGGATACGGATATATCAACTTCCATATCCATATTTGTCTCAAAATCTCCTACCATATTTGATTTTTTTATTTGTTTAATAAATTCGGATACGGATAATTTCCATTTCCATTTTGGTTCGGATGCGGATGTTTCGGATACGAATAGGCATTTTCTCAAGTACGAATATCGGATATTTTGGATTATCCACTACCAATTTCCACCCCTAGGTTTGGCTTCTATCCATTTGGTGAATTTATCCACCATGACCAGTAAGTATTTCCTCTTATGGGTTCACCCTTTGAGGGGTCCGACCATATCGAGCCCCCAGACCGCAAAGGGCCAAGTAACGGGGATTGTTTGGAGGGCGGTAGGTGGCATGCGGCTTTGGTTTGCAAAAAGCTGGCAACCGATACAATGCTATACCAGATGCTGTGCATCTTCCCGGGCCATCGGCCAATAAAAACCTGTACGGAAGGCCTTGCTTACAAGGGCCCGGACTGCAGTGTGGTGGCCGCCGAGTCCGGCATGAATTTCTGCCAAAAGCTTCCGCCCTTTCTTCTTCAGAGATGCACCTTTGAAGGACTCCGGTTGTGCTTTTCTTATAAAGCTCTCCCTCATGGACCTTGTAGGATTTAGATCGCCGCACTATGCAGCGGGCCTCGTTTTGGTCCTCGGGTAATTCCTGTCTGGTTAGGTAGGCCAGGAATGCTTATGTCCACGGGGCGATGATGACCATTATCACGTGGGCTGAAGGTGTTATTTCGGTGGCAGAGCCTCCGATTGTGTCAGAGTGTTCGGCATCTGGGGTTGTGGCTGAGTCTGGACTATTTTTGTCGGTGTCCCCATCCCATACCATGGATGGTTTAAACAGTCTTTCCAAGAAGATGTTCGATGGGACAGGGTCGCGTTTAGCGCCGAGACGGGCTAGGATGTCCACCGCCTGGTTGTTTTCCCGAGCCACATGATGGAATTCAAGCCCCTCGAACCGAGCTGACATTTTGAGGACGGCGTTGTGATATGCCGCCATTTTCGGATCCTTGGCATCAAAGTCTCCATTTATTTGGGATATTGCGAGGTTCGAGTCCCCACTCACCTCTAGGCGTTGGATGCCCATGGAGACTGCCATCCGGAGGCCGTGTAGCAGGGCCTCATATTCGGCTGCGTTGTTGGAGTCTGTATATAGTATTTGGAGCACGTATTGCACTGTATCTCCGGTCGGGGATGTCAGGACGACGCCAGCCCCCAGACCAGCCAACATTTTAGAGCCGTCGAAGTGCATGATCCAATTGGAGTATGCGTCGTACTCTTTAGGGAGTTCGGCTTTTGTCCATTCGGCTACGAAATCGGCCAGTACTTGCGACTTAATGGCTCGTCGTGGCTTATATGTTATGTCGAACGGGAGGAGCTCGATGGCCCATTTGGCAATCCGGCTCGTGGCATCGCGGTTGTTTATTATGTCATTGAGTGATACTTCGGAGGCCACCGTAATCGAACACTCTTGAAAGTAGTGTCGTAATTTCTGGGATGCCATAAATACCGCGTATGCTATCTTTTGGTAATGTGGGTACCGTGATTTGCATGGAGTGAGGACGGTGGATACATAATATACCGGCTTTTGAAGTGGGAATTTATGTCTGTCCATCTCTCGTTCGACGACGAGCACTGCGCTTACAACTTGGTGAGTTGCTGCTATCTATAATAGCATTGGTTCGCCAACAGTTGGCGCGGCCAGGATTGGGTTGGTGGCCAGGATTGCTTTTATTTCTTCCAGTCCGGCCGTGGCTGCGTCCGTCCACTCGAAGTGTTCGGTGCGCCGAAGAAGGCGATAAAGGGGAAGTGCCTTTTCTCCTAATCGGGAGATAAAGCGGCTTAAAGCCGCCACGCATCCAATCAATTTCTGGATTTTCTTGAGGTCAGTTGGGATAGCCAACTGTGACAGAGCTCGGATTTTAGCCGGATTTGCTTCAATTCCTCTACTAGAGATGATGAAGCCCAGGAGCTTTCCGGCGGGAACACCGAAAACACATTTTTCCGGATTGAGCTTAATGTCGTATGTTCGGAGATTCGTGAATGTGAGCCTCAAGTCGTCTATTAAAGAGTCGACGTGTCTGGTTTTAATAACCACATCGTCTACATATGCCTCCACAGTCTTACCGGTCTGCTTTTCCAGACATGTCTGGATCATGCGCTGATATGTTGCGCCAGTGTTTTTGAGCCCGAAGGGCATTGTGTTAAAGTAGAATGGGCCGTATGGCGTTATAAATGTCGTTGCGGCTTGATCAGACTCCGCCATCTTAATCTGGTGGTAACCGGAGTATGCGTCGAGGAAGCACAATGATTCGTGTCCTGCGGTAGCGTCGATGATTTGATCGATGGGAGGGAGTGGGAAGGGATCCTTTGGGCAAGCCTTATTAAGGTCTTTGAAGTCGACACATAGGCGCCAGGATTTGTCCTTCTTTGGTACCATCACCAAGTTTGCTAGCCAATCCGGATGTTTTATTTCTTTAATGAATCCGGCTTCCAGTAGCTTGGCCAGCTCCTCTCCCATGGCTTGTCGCTTAGGTTCGGAGAAATGCCAAAGAGTCTGCTTGACTGGCTTGAATCCTTTTAGAATATTAAGGCTATGCTCGGCCAATCTGCGTGGGATTCCTGGCATGTATGAAGGATGCCAGGCGAATATATCCCAATTCTCACGCAGAAACTCCCGTAGTGCGGCGTCTATAGCGGGGTCTAACTGTGCCCCAATGGATGCTGTTTTTGTAGGGTCCATTGGATGGACTTGGAATTTAACTATTTCATCTGCTGGTTTAAATGAGGTGGACTTGGATCTTTTGTCTAGTATCACATCGTCCCTGTCCACCGTGGAGCGCAGCGCGGTTAACTCCTCCACCACAAGGGCTTCGAATAATGCCTCGAGGGCTAGTGCGGCTGTTTTGTTCTCAGCGCGGAGTGCTATGTCCGAATCACTAGCTAGAGTGATAATTCCCTTGGGTCCGGGCATTTTGAGCTTCATGTACCCGTAATGGGGTATGGCTTGAAAAACCGTGAATGCCTCCCGCCCTAGAAGGGCGTGGTATCCGCTACTAAACGGGGCCACTTGGAATGTAATTTCTTCAGACCTGTAATCCTCGGAGTGCCGAATACCACATCAAGTGTGATTTTCCCAGTGCAACGAACCTCCCAACTAGGGATGATTCCTCAGAAGGTCGTACTGCTTTGTTCAATACGGTTGTTGTCTATTTCCATTTTGTGGAGAGTTTCCTCATGAATGAGGTTTAATCTGCTGCCGCCGTCCATGAGCACCTTAGTGAGCCGAAAGTCGTCCACAATTGGACTGGGGATCAAATTGGCTGGTGTTCGGGCTGTTCGGAATTTAGGTTCGTCGCTAGCATTGAAGGAGATAGCCGTGTCGCTCCGTGGATTTATTGCTGCCATGTGGCAGACGTCGGCAAGGCCGCGGAGTGCTCGCTTACGACTATTATTTGAGGGGAAGGTCTCGAAGACCATTAATACTGTGTTGTTATCCGTGGGAAGTTGCTCTGAGGTATTTTGTGTGAGAAGATCCTCACCACTTTTGGCCACCTGCTGGAGTACCCAACATGCTCTAAGGTTGTGTGTTGATATGGTATCCGCTGTACTATGGATTTTGCAGGGCCCGTTGAGCCATCCCTCCAATATGGTTCCATGCCCTGTAGTGGGCTTTTGCTTCTTTGTAATTGAGTCGGGCGACTTATGAGAGTGCACCCTTTTAGTTCGGACTAGGGGTTTTGTCAGAGCCGGATTATCCCAAAATTGCGTTTGGGTTTTCCAAGCACTTTCCATCGCACAATATTTCTGTACTATGGCCGCCAAGTCAGCGAAGTGTGAAACGTCACGACGACTTATGGCGTTGAGGACTCCCTTGTCCGTGCAATTGTTGCAAAAGAATGAAATTACATCTTCCTCGCGACAGTCCTTGACCTTGTTCATTACAAGGAGGAATCTGGCCCAATAGTGATGTACTGTCTCTTGGGGCGCTTGCCTAATATGGGAAAGATCGTTTGTATCTGGGTGGGTGGATTTAAGTCCAGACCTTGACCCAATCTGTGATCCCGGGGCAGGGGAGTTTCCGATCTTGGAAGTTCGGGCACTGGGATGTTGCCCTGTGGGTTCGGTATGCGGCCTGATTCTGGATTCAGGGTTAGGGCGGTGTCCTCCCGTGAGAGAGTATCCTGCTCGGAGGGCTCGGGAATCCGGACATAATTCGTCCTTAGGATAGAGGGAGAATCGCCGCATTGCTCCTCCACCACCACTATCTGATGGGTGACTGGCGGAGAGTTAATCTCCCTTTGGTCGGGTTTAAGACTGATCCGATCATAGTCTGTAGTGACTCCCAGACCGGCAATGCGATCCAAGAGCTCGTTCAAAGAGGAGAGCTCCATTGGATCCATCTGCTCGGCGAATTTTGACTAGATGTGGAGGCTATTTTCGATGACCTGAGTGGTCATCGTCGGCACAGCGGCCGAGCGGGCGGTCATGACGAAGCCACCTAGTCGGAGAGTTTGGCCTACAACCAGGGCTCCCCCAGAGGTGATGTTGTCCTTGACAACGAGGCGAGCCATCTTCCTTATGATGATGACACAGTGGAACTCTCAATGAAAGCACCAATGTCGGTGTCAAAACCGGCGGATCTCGGGTAGGGGGTCCCGAACTGTGCGTCTAAGGTGGATGGTAATAGGAGGCAGGGGACACGATGTTTACCCATGTTCGGGCCCTCTTGATGGAGGTAATACCCTACGTCCTGCTTGATTGTTCTTGATGATATGAGTATTACAAGAGTTGATCTACCACGAGATCGAAGAGGCTAAACCCTAGAAGCTAGCCTATGGTATGCTTATCTGTTGTCCTACGGACTAAAACCCTCTGGTTTATATAGACACCGGAGGGGGCTAGGGTTACACAAGGTCGGTTACAAAGGAGGAGATATACATATCCGTATTGCCTAGCATGCCTTCCACGCCAAGTAAAGTCCCATCCGGACACGAGACGAAGTCTTCAATCTTGTATCTTCATAGTCCAACAGTCCGGCCGAAGGATATAGTACGGCTGTCCGGAGACCACCTAATCCAGGACTCCCTCAGCTGACACAACAGTTTATATAGCAATGGTGGGCGGCAGAGGGACTAGCGGGTGGCGCCAGAGTAGCCGCCTCGGCAACCGCGTATCATTAATGTGGGCGGTAGACGGACGGAA
Source organism: Triticum urartu (assembly GCF_003073215.2). Taxonomy (NCBI): domain Eukaryota; kingdom Viridiplantae; phylum Streptophyta; class Magnoliopsida; order Poales; family Poaceae; genus Triticum; species Triticum urartu. Next base: position 371,906,472 of record NC_053028.1, on the reverse strand, counting down.
GGACGACACTTGTGTCATTTGAATGCAGAGCAATCGCCTACCCCGGGAAGTTGCGGGCGGCGGTGATTGTTTTGGGCGAAAAGTGCGCGTGGGCGAGGGAGGCGGTCTGGGTGGGCCAGGGCGGTCAAACTCGTGCTTGGCAGCGGTCCGGTCCAGCAGCCGGACATGCTGGCTCGCTAGCGAGCTCGCCGTGCTGAGCGACGACAATCAGACGATGGACGTGGCTTCCGACCAGGATCCGACGCCACCACCGAAGCCGGTGCATGCGGTGTTCACCATAGAGCAGGTGCGCCGCACTTCGACGCCCTAATGGCGGAAGAGCTACTGATACGTCTCCAACGTATCTATAATTTTTGATTGTTCCATGCTGTTAAATTATCATTCTTGGATGTTTTATAATCATTTTACAGTCATTTTATATCATTTTCTGGCACTAACCTATTGACATAGTGCCAAGTGCCAGTTGTTGTTTTTTTGCATGTTTTTCTACATCGCAGGTAATCAATATAAAATGGAGTCCAAACGCAGCGAAACTGTTAGTGGATTTTTTTGGACCAGAAGACACCCAATGGGCCGGAGAAGCACCTGGGGGTGCTCCGAGGGGAGCACAACGCACCAGGGCCCGCCTGGGGGGCCAGGCGTGCCCTGGTGGGTTGTGCCCACCTCGGGTGCCCCCCGGACCGCCTCTTTGCTCTATAAATACCCCAATATTCCAGAAACCCTAGGGGAGTCGACGAAGATCAATTCCAGCTGCCACAGAGGCCTTAAGACCAGGACCTTAAAGAAGAAGCTCGAGGCTTGCTGTAGGGGCTGGCACGACGAGCTCTAGTCCGTGTTGTGGTCCATCCGCACCACTGCCACCAAGCCAACAGGCGAGACCCCATTTTTCCTCATCTACGGAGCCGAAGCGGTTCTCCCTCATGAGGCCAAGCATGACTCCGCGCGGGTCCTGGCGTTTGATGAGGCACGTCAGGACGCCATGCGGGGGATGGACCTCGTGCCGGGGGAGGAACGCTGCCGCCAGGCCTCACTCTGGGCAGCAAGATACCAGCAGGCGTTGCGACGGTATCACTGCCGCAGCGTCCGCCCCAGGACGCTCGAGGTGGGCGATCTCGTCCTGAGGCGGGTGCTCTCCAGGGAAGGGCTTCATAAGATCTCACCCTTGTGGGAGGGCCCGTTTAGGATTACCCGCGTCTCCAGGCCTGGCGCAGCGCGCCTAGAGACACAGGACGGGATCCCCATCCAGAACGCCTAGAACATCCAGTATCTCCGGAAGATCTACCCATGAAGCAAGGCCCAGTGCCTGTGAAGGTCTCCGCTCGTGACACTCTCACGTAATAATGAGTGGGGTTGTACACGCCTCGGAGTCTCCGGAGTGCCGCCCTCGGGCCTCGGGGGCTCCCTCCCACATCCTAGTGCCATCACTTAGCTCTGTGCTGGTGAGAAGACTAGACTAAGTGCCAGACGCGACAATTCATTAGCTTTCCATAGTTGGCTTGCAACCTTTTTAATGGAATTTGAAGTTCTAGCATTTCTCGATTTGCTTGGTTGAGTCCCTTCTTCTCTCCGTTTCTTCACTCGGTTCTTGCTTTGTGCCAGGGAGGACGGCAGTTGCCCGACGCTCCCCCTCGCGCGCCTCTCGCAGGGGCTGGGCAGGTGCGTGCGTGCGCTAGGCTGACCCAGTCATGGGCACACCTCATGAAAGCACTGTCGCTCCAGAGCTTCGGCTCCCCTGACCTTCGCAAGGCGCCCTCGATTGAGATCGTGATCGGCAAACCCTTCTGAGTCCGTGCCCCACGGGTACCGCAACATGGTGCGCTAGGCCATGATCAGCCTATGCATGGGGCCTCGCACAAGGAAGGATAAAGATTTCCTAACAAATTTTTGCAGATTCACGTGTCTCCCAAGGGCAGCGGCTCCCGAGTTGGAAGTTGGGAAGCCTCACCAGATGCCAGGAGGCGCGCGCCCTCGGGAGGTGGAAGCTACCTCAAATGTGTCAAGCTAAGTTATCCCTCTGCGCCTACATAAAGCACAGATGCCGCAACACAGCATAGAAACGATAAACATAACATGAGAGGCACAAGAATTACGGTTCATTACACGCCCACGCAGGGCCCCATACTTGTTTCTTGGAATGCAGGAAAAAAGAAAAGGACAAGCAAAAGCGGCACCCATGCCCGCAGCAGCTCACGAGGGCTAGCTCCCAGCGCCTCCCCCGGACTCAGCCGGAGTCCTCTTCACGCTTCACCGGGGAGCGGCGGCGGGACGAACCGCCGACGTCCTTGTAGCGAGCCCAGCGGCGTGGCGGTTGGTCATAACCACCGCCGCTGGAGCTTTCGCCGGAGGAGGAGCTGCCGCCCACGGTGTCGTTGCGGCCATCGTCAAGACCCAGCTCGTCGTCACCGCTGCTGTCCTCGGGGCAGCACCCTGCATGGCGCCCATCCTCCCCAAAAACCCTCACGTAGAGGGTCACGACACCATCATACTTGAAGTGAGGGTGGACCTCCTGCCCAGGCTGCGCGCACGAGCGAATGTCTGCTAGCCACGGGCCAGGATGGTTTTGCCTGTAGTGGAAACCTCCACCGCAGCCCATGAGGCCTTGCTGCCGAAGCCGTCAGCTTGCAGCCAGAAGCTGTCGAGACCTGCGGCTGGTAGCTCGCTGGCGAAGGAGCGCGGGAGCTAGAGCTAAGTGCCGGCCGGTTGCTCCTACCACACAACGAACTCCGAGAGCACTTCTTCCGAATGGAAGCGCGGACGAGGGGGCCGGGTGACCATGGCGCGCCTCCCCTCGACGCAAGGGCTGCCCCGCCGGGAACGGCCCCTGCCACGGGAGGAGGCACCACCGCGGCTGCCAGGGACGACGCCGCCGGTTCCCAAGGGAGTACGCCTGCGCCCCCCGAGGGCCGCGGCAGGGTTCAGAGCATGATTGCGGGGATGCCCGCGCCCCCTCTTGGGCGGTGGCGAGCCGGGCCCCTCCTGGCGCACCTTCCCGTTCTCCGCGGCTGAGAACCTCTTCGTCGGAGCCATGGGCATCACGGCCAAATGATGAAGTGAGGAGGAAGAAGAAGAAGCAGTCGGAATGGAGGAAGGGATGAGCGACGAGGCTCTGCACCCGTTCTCATTTATAGCCAGAGGGAGGCCAACCGCGGGCCTCCATGATCACAGGTAATGATGGTTTTCCTCTACATGCAGCAGGGACTCGTCAAGTCGAACGGATATCAAGGCAGCATGGGGAAGCGGAGGCACCACGTCCCATCAATCGCCACACGGCGACGAAGGCCGCAGGCGGTTGGGCCCCGCGGCGCTCTACACTTGCCCCTTGGCTTCGCCTCAAAGCCAAGTTTGAGCGCTCCTTGGACCCGGGGGCTACTATCGGCATGCTGGAAATGGGGGTACCAAGACTTGCTTGCCTACGGCCCACGGCGTGGCTCCACTAGCGGCCTGGTACGACCCAGTATCTGTAGCAACAACTTAAGACCCTCGCGAGGGGCTAAGCCTCACGAGGTGGGCGACGCCAAGACCTCTGTAACACCCTCGATGCGACTATAGCTCCCACGTGTCGAGGCACGACTTAGAGACATAATCGCATTGAAGGCATATGTCGCAAGTTAGGCAATCTTCACAAACATCCCATGTAACATAAATAATAAAGGGGAGATAACATAGTTGGCTTACACTCGCCACGTCAATCAAGAACATAAATAACATTACATCATCCAAACACTCATGGCCCGACTACGGCGCCAAAATAAAAGAGAACCCAACATGCGACACGGTCCCGATCACCCCAACTGGGCACCACTACTGATCATCAGGAAAAGACACGTAGTAACGTTGAGAGTCCTCGTAGAACTCCCACTTGAGCTCATAATCGTCACCTGGAGCGGAATCACCTAGACCTGCATCTGGTATAGTAGGAATCTGTGAGCCACAGGGACTCAGCAATCTCGCACCCTCGCGATCAAGACTATTTAAGCTTATAGGAAGGATAGGCAAATATATGTGGAGCTGCAGCAAGCGACTAGCATATATGGTGGCTAACTTATTCGCAAAAGAGAGCGAGAAGAGGAGGCAAAGCGCGAGCGAGAAGCTAGAGAACAATCTACGCAAACATTACTCCAACACCGTGTCCACTTCCCGGACTCCGCCGAGAAGAGGCCATCACGGCAACACACTCAGTTGATTCATTTTAATTAAATTAAGGTTCAAGTTATCTACAACCGGAGATTAACAAATTCCCATCTGCCCATAACCGCGGGCACGGCTTTCGAAAGTTCAATCCCTGCAGGGGAGTCCCAACTTAGCCCATGACAAGCTCTCACGGTCAACGAAGGAATAGACCTCCTCCCAAGATGTTCCGATCAGACTCGGTATCTCGGTAATTCAAGACACTTCGACAGGTTAAAACAAATCCAGCAACACCGCCCGAATGTGCCGACAAATCCCGATAGGAGCTGCACATATCTCTTTCTCAGGGCACACTCAGATGAACACTACGTACAACTAAAACCAACCCTCAAATTGCCCCGAGGTGGCGCTTCAAGTGGCTCTATTTGGACCAACACTCAGAGGAGCACTGGCCCGGGGGGGGGGGGGTTTAAAATAAGATGACCCTCGGGCTCCGGTAACCCAAGGGAAAAAAGAGGCTAGGTGGCGAATGGTAAAACCAAGGTTGGGCATTGCTGGAAAAGCTTTAATCAAGGCGAACTATCAAGGGGTTCCCATTATAACCCAACCGCGTAAGGAACGCAAAATCCAGGAACATAACACCGATATGACGGAAACTAGGGCGGCAAGAGTGGAACAAAACACTAGGCGAGAGGCCGAGCCTTCCACCCTTCACCAGGTATATAGATGCATTAAGATAACATAGCAATATAATGATATCACAACAAGTAAGTAAATGTTCCAACAAGGAACGGCTCCAAACTTCACCTGCAACTAGCAACGCTATAAGAGGGGCTGAGCAAAGCGGTAACATAGCCAATCAACGGTTTGCTAGGACATGGTGGGTTAGAGGTTCAACATGGCAATTGGGAGGCTAACAAGCAAAAGGTAGGCATCGTAGCATTGGCATAGCAAGAGCGAGCAAACTAGCATAGCAAAGATAGTAGTGATTTCGAGGGTATGATCATCTTGCTTGCAAAGCTGTCAGAGTTGACTGGATCCTCAAAAGCAAACTCAACGGGCTCCTCGTTAGCGAACTCATCTCCCGGCTCTACCCAAACAAGACAAACAATCAATAAGGATACAATCAACCACATGCAAGCTCAAACAATAAGATGCAATGATGACATGCTATGCGGGATGCGATGCGGGATGCAAAATGCAAGATATGACAGGAAAAGCATGAACCTGGCCTCCACATGGAATTCCAAGGATTCCACTGGAAAGATGATATGAAATCGCTTGAAAACGATATAAAAAACGCCGGAATCGGAGTTACGGTTTGGAAATGGCAAGCGATTCAAAATTGGCACCGGTCTGTGATTTACAGCAAGTAGGCAACTAAATGCAACGAAAAGAACATGCTACAGCACCCAAACATGACAACAAAATACATGGCAGGGATGCACACAAGATGCTTAACAAAAGTCTAGCACTGAGCTACGGCCAAATCATCCATAACAGGTTCAAACAAGCATGGCAAAAACGCAAATGCAAAACAGATTTCAGACTTAGTGAAATTAACACTTGTCTGAAATTTCAGATCCAGAAGCCCTCTTCGGAGCAACAAAACAACATGATACATGACCTGATTAAGACAAGTAAGAACATGGCATGGAGCTACTCAACAAGCTTAACAAAAGACCCAAAGTGACCTGGGGCCAAAAGGGTTCACAAAATATACTAACGGGCACACGAACATAGCTAAAACACAATCAGTTTTCAGACTTGGTGAAAACTGAGACATGCTGAAATATAACTCACGAAGGCATGTAAACGAGCTCGATGCACTCACTACGGTGCAAGTCATGGCAAGGCAAGCATACATCCATTAAGAAGGCACAAAATTCTAGCTAGAAATGGAAAAAACAAAGGCATAGCATGCACGGATCAACTACAATAGCATCGGCAAAATCGCAAACAAGTTGACGATCTTCCCAGATTCACAATGAAGCAAAAGTAGAGCTCGATTGGCTCAAGCTAGGGTGCTCCATAATTGCAAGTAAAGACATGGATGGATAGAGCATAATATGATTAACAAAACTCCTTTACTGATCATCCTCAAAAGAGGCACGGATCACTAGGAAACAAGCTGAACATATGGCATCATGAACTAAATAATCCCAGACTTAGTGAAAACTACTAAGTCCCTGAAAACAGATTTACCGGGTGCCTCAATTTGCAAGCTTGCACAAGTCACGACACACATCCTAAAAATGCATGGGTTGCACCTCTGGAAAGATAACAAGATGCTTAACAAAACATATGAAGGACTCACAGGCATAGCATGCACACAATAATCATGGCAAAAATGACAAAAGTCTAAGATGAACTAGCAGATCTGACAATTAACTCACGAAGCCTCCTTCTAACAGCATTTCGCGCATCAAGATGAACTCAAAAGAAAATGATGCAATGGATTGAAATGATTTACTCGTCTAGGCGAACATTTTGATATACTATATGTCCAAAGCGAAGCTACGGATGCAAAGTTACGGGGCCTCGAACATAGGCACATGGATCTGCAATTTCGGGACTTAGAGAAAATTTCACCTCCGCGAAAAAGTCAACGCGGGACGGGTTCGCCCCGGGACGGAGGGATCCGGGCGCGGCAAGGGTGTTTGGTTCACCATCTTGGTGGATCTGATCCAGCTTCGGCCCTATGCGACCGGATCGGACTCCGGCGATGGCGGCGGCGGCCGACGACCGGAGCGGCGCGGAGCGGGCGGCGGGGACGGCGTCCGGCGGCGGAGATGGCGGGCCACGGCGGCGCTGCGACGGGAAGGTGGCGGAGCAGGCGGTGTGGTGCGCGGCGTCGCCCGGCTGGCGGCAGGCGAGGCGGCGGCGATGGCGGCGGCTGGGCGAGGCGGCGGCGATGGCGGCTCCGGCCACCGGAGTCGGAAGAGGCGGCGGGGATGGCAGCCTCGGGCGGCGGCGCTCGAATGGGCTCGCGGGGGCCTGGATCGGGCCTCCCGGGCCGGCGGCGGTGGTAGGTGGCGGAGGCCACGTGGCGTGACGTGATTGGCGGCGGCGGGCGGTGGCGGACGTGTCCGGCGCCGGGCGGACGTGTCCGGCGCGCGGAGGAGAAAATAGGGTTTCGGGGAGAGGGAGAGATCCGAAAAACGGGGGGTCTATTTATAAGCATAGGGGGAGCTACGAGAGTCCAAATGAGGTGCGGTTTTCGGCCACGCGATCGTGATCGAACGCTCTAGGACATGGAGCAGAGTTTGGTGGGTTTTGGGCCAAATTGGAGGGGTGTTGGGCTGCAACACACACGAGGCCTTTTCGGTCCCTCGGTTAACCGTTGGAGTATCAAACGAAGTCCAAATGATACGAAACTTGACAGGGGGTCTACGGAAGTAAACCAAGGCCGCATGACAAGTCTCGGTCCAATCCGGAAATGTTTAATCCCCACACATGAAAGAAAGCTAGAAATGGCCACCAGAGGAGAACGAAGCGCCGGAATGCAAAACGGACAACGGGGAAAATGCTCGAATGCATGAGATGAACACGTATGCAAATGCAATGCACATGATGACATGATATGAGATGCATGACAACGAAAAACAACACACGGAGACAAAGACCCGAACCCGAGAAATAAATATAACTTAACGCCGGAAACGGCAAGAGTTGGAGTACAAATTGGGAAAGTTATATCCGGGGCGTTACAACACTCCACCACTACGAAAGGATCTCGTCCCGAGATCTAGGACTGAAAGAACGCCGGGTACTCAGAACGGAGGTGATCCTCGCGTTCCCAGGTAGCTTCACGGTCGGAATGGTGTGACCATTTGACTTTGAGAAATTTGATTGACTTGTTGCGAGTCTTGCGTTCATTCTCTTCAAGAATAGCAACTGGGTGCTCACGATAAGAGAGATCTTCTTGGAGCTCAATGTCCTCGAAGTTGACTGTGCGGTCAGGAGTCTTGAAGCACTTTCGAAGCTGAGAGACATGGAACACGTCATGAACATTTGCGAAGTTTGAAGGAAGTTCGAGTTGATAGGCGAGGTCGCCTCTCTTGCTGACAATCTTGAAAGGTCCCACGTATCTGGGGGCAAGCTTCCCTTTGATACCGAAGCGACGAGTACCTTTCATAGGAGAGACACGGAGGTAAACATGATCTCCGATCTCGAAAGCCAAATCACGGTGCTTACTATCATAGTAGCTCTTCTGGCAGGATTGGGCTGCTTTGAGGTTATCACAAATGACTTTGCACATTTCTTCTGCTTCTGTGATTAAGTCATTACCCAGCAGCTGACGTTCACCGGTTTCAGACCAGTTGAGAAGGGTACGACACTTCCTGCCATACAGAATTTCAAATGGGGCCTTGCCCGAACTTACTTGAAAACTATTGTTGTAGGAGAATTCAGCATAAGGAAGACAATCCTCCCACTTCATGCTGAAGGAGATCACACAAGCCCCGAGCATATCTTCAAGAATCTGGTTGACACGCTCAACTTGACCGCTTGTTTGAGGATGGAAAGCTGTGCTGAAGCGGATGTTCGTGCCCATGGCCTTCTGAAAAGAATCCCAAAACTTCGAGGTAAAGATGCTGCCACGGTCTGAAGAGATCACTTGAGGAATACCGTGCAGAGAGACAATGCGAGAGGTATAGAGTTCCGCCAATTGAGCTGTAGTGATCGACTCTTTGATAAGCAGAAAGTGAGCCACTTTGGTGAGTTTGTCGATGACAACGAATATAGCATCATTGCCACGCTTGGACTTTGGAAACCCAGTCACGAAGTCCATTTCGATGTGGTCAAACTTCCATTCTGGAATGGCAAGAGGTTGGAGGAGACCTGCTGGCCTTTGATGTTCCGCCTTCACTCTTCTGCAGACATCACATTCATTCATGAATTGAGCGATCTCGCGCTTCATTCGAGTCCACCAATAAGCTTGCTTAAGGTCCTGATACATCTTCGTGCTCCCACGGTGGATGGAGAGGAGAGAATTGTGAGCCTTGTTCATGATCACTTTACGAAGGTCACCTTTGGGCGCAACAATACGATCCTCGAAGAAGAGAGTGTCCTTGTCATCAAGGCGGTAGCACTTGTACTTGGACTGACTCTTGGCAATCCCAATCTTCACCTTTTTCACCATAGCATCAAGAAGCTGGACTTGGCGAATCTGGTCTTCTAAGGTAGGAGAGGCTTGAAGGTTGGCGAGGAAACCTTGAGGAACAACTTGCAGATTCAGTTTGCAGAAAGCTTCAAAAGCTCGGGTTGATAAGGCTTGATAATCAGACTGTTGCAGTAAGCCTTCCTGCTCAATGCGTCAGCAATCACATTAGCCTTGCCCGGAGTATACTCGATACTCGGATTATACTCTTGAATCATTTCAACCCATCGATTTTGCCTGAGGTTGAGATTAGGCTGAGTGAAGATGTACTTGAGACTCTTGTGATCAGTGAAAATGTCCACTTTTCTTCCCAATAGAAGATGTCTCCAAGTCAAAAGAGCATGCACAACTGCCGCCAACTCGAGATCATGAGTGGGGTAGTTCTTCTCATTAGGCTTCAACTGGCGATATGTATAAGCAACAACTTTCTTCTCTTGCATCAATACTGCGCCAAGACCTTGGAGAGAGGCATCACAAAAGACCTCGTACGGCTTGGATTCATCAGGTGGAGTCAGAATTGGAGCAGTGATCAATTTCTCTTTCAAAGTGTTGAAAGCAATATCACACTTCGGAGACCAAACGTACTTGACGTGCTTCTGAAGAAGATTAGAGAGAGGCTTCGCGATCTTAGAAAAGTTTTCAACGAATCTTCGGCAATAGCTTGCGAGACCGAGAAAACTGCGGAGTTGCTTCACATTCTGAGGAGGTTCCCAATTCACAATTGCAGACACCTTCTCAGGATTCACGGCAATGCCCTTGGCAGAGATGATATGACCAAGATAAAGAACCTCATCGAGCCAAAATTCACACTTGGAGAACTTGGCGTAGAACTGATGTTCCCTGAGCTTATCAAGAACCAAACGCAAGTGCTTGGCATGATCTTCCTTGTTCTTCGAGAAAACCAGAATGTCGTCGAGATAGACCAAAACGAAGTCATTGGTGTAGGCGTTGAAGATGAAATTCATCATGCGAGAGAACGTCGGAGGAGCATTGGCGAGGCCAAAAGACATGACAGTGTATTCATATGAACCAAAGCTTGTTCTGAATGTTGTCTTGGGAATATCTTCTTCACGAATGCGAATCTGGTGATAACCCATACGGAGATCAAGCTTGGAGAATACTTGGGCACCTTTGAGTTGTTCGAACAGCTCATTGATGTTGGGAAGTGGGTATTTGTTCTTGATGGTCTTCTTGTTCACTGGACGGTAATCAACACAAAGTCGGTCCGTTCCATCCTTCTTCTTCACAAAAAGAACACCACAACCCCACGGAGAAGAACTAGGCCGGATGAGACCCATTTTCTCTTGCACATCGAGTTGCTTCTTCAGCTCCTTCAACTCTTCAGGTCCGAGCTTGTAAGGACGCTTGTACACAGGTTCCGTGCCAGGCTCAAGATCAATAATGAATTCAACTGGCCGGTGCGGAGGCATTCCAGGGAGCTCTTCTGGAAAGACGTCTTGATATTCGCAAACGACTAGAATTTGAGAGATGGCATCCAATTCACCCTTCTCATTGAGAGAAAACAGACGAATGGTATCATCACGAGCGGCAAAGACAATTACATCCTCAGACGAATGAGTCAATTGAATCTGCCTGGCTGCACAATCAAGCTGAGCCTTGTGCTTAGAAAGCCAATCCATTCCGAGAATAAGATCAATATCCGAGTTACCAAGAACCACCGGAGAAGAGAGAAACTTGTAATCGCCCAACGTGATAGAGACATCCGGGACGCAATTGTTAGAAGTCATTTGCTTTCCCGGAGACACAATCTTCAATGGAACAGGAATCCTTTCGGTCACAAAATCATGCTTGGCCACAAATGGAGTTGAAATAAAAGAAAGCGATGCACCAGTGTCAAAAAGAACTTTTGCAGGAACATCGTTAACAGGAATGTTACCCATGATCACATCTGATGAGTCCTCTGCCTGAGCTGCATTTAACAAATTGACCTTGGCATGCTTGGGGTTATGCTTGACCACAGCTGTACTTGCCGATCTGACAGGAGGAGGAGGAAGACGCCTCTGGTTGAAACACTTGTTGGCATAGTGACCCTTCTGTTGGCACTTGTTGCACGTGACCTCTGAAAGCGGACGGTGATACGGAGCACTCGATCTTGGAGCTTGAGACGAAGTCTTGTTCTGAAAGCCAGGGTTGGGTGGGTGGGAAGAACCACTGCCACCTTTGCTCTTCTGCTGATACGGCTGACGGAACGGAGGAGGAGGAAGCCAAAACTTCTGCTGCTTGGCCACTTGAGTAGAGGAAGAAGGAGTAACATCTCTGACTCGCTTCTTGGAAGCATCACACCTCAACTGAGCAGCCTCTTGCTTCAGTGCCATGTTGTAGAACTCATCGTACCTCAAGGGCTCGAAGAGAACAAGAGCGAGCTGAATTTCTTCTCTGAGGCCACCCCTGAACTGGTATATCATGCTCTTCTCATCAGGCACGTCCTGCTTGGCAAAGCGGGCAAGCTTCTGGAACAACTTGTTGTAGTCATAGACAGACAAAGAGCCTTGCTTCAGATTGCGGAATTCCTCACGCTTGCTTTCAACCACACTCTGCGGAATATGAAGAGCTCGGAAATCTCGACGGAAATCATCCCAAGTGATAACACGTCCACCTCTGGAGTCCTTGTACTGCTGGAACCATTCTGCAGCTTGATCTTTGAGTTGGAAGGAAGCGAACTTGACAAAGTCCTCAGGCCTGACATTACTGCACTCGAAATGCTTACACAGATCCACAAGCCAATTGTCAGCATCGGCTGCCTCAACACAATTGCTGAAAGTCTTTGGCCCATTAGCAAGGAACTGGTTGAGTGTAGCAAAGTGACTCTGATTGCTGCCTTGATTCCCTTGACTGCCTTGATTGCGCTCTTGAAGAATCTGCATGATCAGCTGTGTGTTTGCATTGGTTGCGGCCATCACAGCTTGCCACGCCTCTGGACGAGGTGGAGGTGGTGGCGGATCTTGATTCTGGTTCTGACTGGTGCTCTTAGCGGGAGCCATCCGGAAGAGGTTGACCACTGTTAGCACATAGACAGATAAATGAAGCTGAAACCAACGGAATGAAAATTGCAACATAAAGTCTTCACATCCGAACAAAATGAACGAATGCATTCCTCTTGAAGTGGTCACATATCCCTAAATTGCGAAGCCACGTAGAATTAGGTAGAGAAATAAATCAACAAGGTACGGATCAAGAACGAATAATCGGTAAGAAATCCCAATCTCAAACCAATATCCGTGGAAGAAGAACTAGAGCTACTAGAATTCCCACCTATGAAACTCCCGAACCTTTCCGGTTATGCAATCAGGTGTTGGGGATACAGGGGAAGTATAATATCTCACCCAAACTAGCAAATCCTACATCCAGCTGTATCCATCCTTCAACACATAACCAAGAAACCTTCGGAACCCATCTACCTCAACCTTCGAAAAGCATCCGTTATACAAGTTATGGCGATACTCCCGAACTCCCGCCCCAGTACTGGGTGGCGTCGAGGTTATCTCACCAACGAACTGCATAAAAGAGATTTTCGATGTCGGCGAACATATCTCAAGTATTCCAGAATTGCAACGATAAAATTATGATGACAACACCTCAGAGCTCAACTCCCCGGGACACTTCCACTAAACCCCTGACAGGAGGCACCAAGACAATGTTCTCATCATAAGCCATCGGAACGATTCCAAGATACTCGCGTGATCCTAATTTTTTTTTGTGAAATTTGAGAAGAGAAGAGTCAAAACTCTACGTCAGGATGCCTTACCAGAGCGATGAGGAGACTGGGAAGTAAAAAGAATTCCTAATCTCTCCGATATATAATTCCTAAAACACTCAAAACATTTTTTTAGACACAACTCGGCCGCTAAAACGATCAAACAATGGGGCTCCTAAGGTCGGGGAAGGCTCTGATTACCAACTTGTAACACCCTCGATGTGACTATAGCTCCCACGTGTCGAGGCACGACTTAGAGACATAATCGCATTGAAGGCATATGTCGCAAGTTAGGCAATCTTCACAAACATCCCATGTAACATAAATAATAAAGGGGAGATAACATAGTTGGCTTACACTCGCCACGTCAATCAAGAACATAAATAACATTACATCATCCAAACACTCATGGCCCGACTACGGCGCCAAAATAAAAGAGAACCCAACATGTGACACGGTCCCGATCACCCCAACTGGGCACCACTACTGATCATCAGGAAATGACACGTAGTAACGCTGAGAGTCCTCGTCGAACTCCCACTTGAGCTCATAATCGTCACCTGGAGCGGAATCACCTGGACCTGCAACTGGTATAGTAGGAATCTGTGAGCCACAGGGACTCAGCAATCTCGCACCCTCGCGATCAAGACTATTTAAGCTTATAGGAAGGATAGGCAAATATATGTGGAGCTGCAGCAAGCGACTAGCATATATGGTGGCTAACTTATTCGCAAAATAGAGCGAGAAGAGGAGGCAAAGCGCGAGCGAGAAGCTAGAGAACAATCTGCGCAAACATTACTCCAACACCGTGTCCACTTCCCGGACTCCGCCGAGAAGAGGCCATCACGGCAACACACTCAGTTGATTCATTTTAATTAAATTAAGGTTCAAGTTATCTACAACCGGAGATTAACAAATTCCCATCTGCCCATAACCGCGGGCACGGCTTTCGAAAGTTCAATCCCTGCAGGGGAGTCCCAACTTAGCCCATGACAAGCTCTCACGGTCAACGAAGGAATAGACCTCCTCCCCAGACGATCCAATCAGACTCGGTATCTCGGTAACTCAAGACACTTCGACAGGTTAAAACAAGACCAGCAACACCGCCCGAATGTGCCAACAAATCCCGATAGGAGCTGCACATATCTCTTTCTCAGGGCACACTCAGATAAGCAATCCGTACAACTAAAACCAGCCCTCGAGTTTCCCGAGGTGGCACTGGCTGCAAGGGGCTCTAGGTTGGACCAACACTCAGAGGAGCACTGGCCCGGGGGGGTTTAAAATAAGATGACCCTCGGGCTCCGGAAACCCAAGGGAAAAAGAGGCTAGGTGGCAAATGGTAAAACCAAGGTTGGGCATTGCTGGAAAAGCTTTAATCAAGGCGAAACTATCAAGGGGTTCCCATTATAACCCAACCGCGTAAGGAACGCAAAATCCGGGAACATAACACCGATATGACGGAAACTAGGGCGGCAAGAGTGGAACAAAACACTAGGCGAGAGGCCGAGCCTTCCACCCTTTACCAAGTATATAGATGCATTAAGATAACATAGCAATATAATGATATCCCAACAAGTAAATAAATGTTCCAACAAGGAACGGCCTCCAATCTTCACCTGCAACTAGCAACGCTATAAGAGGGGCTGAGCAAAGCGGTAACATAGCCAATCAACGGTTTGCTAGGACATGGTGGGTTAGAGGTTTGACATGGCAATTGGGAGGCTAACAAGCAAAAGGTAGGCATCGTAGCATTGGCATAGCAAAAGAGCGAGCAAACTAGCATAGCAAAGATAGTAGTGATTTCGAGGGTATGATCATCTTGCCTGCAAGTGTCAGAGTTGACTGGATCCTCAAAGGCAAACTCAACGGGCTCCTCGTTAGCGAAACTCGTCTCCCGGCTCTACCCAAACAAGACAAACAAGCAACAAGGATACAATCAACCACGTGCAACTCAAACAATAAGATGCAATGATGATATGCTATGCGGGATGCGAATGCGGGATGCAAAATGCAAGATATGACAGGAAAAGCATGAACCTGGCCTCCACATGGAATTCCAAGGATTCCACTGGAAAGATGAGATGAAATCGCTTGAAAACGATATAAAAAACGCCGGAATCGGAGTTACGGTTTGGAAATGGCAAGCGATTCAAAATTGGCACCGGTCTGCGATTTACAGCAAGTAGGCAACTAAATGCAACGAAAAGAACATGCTACAGCACCCAAACATGACAACAAAATACGTGGCAGGGATGCACACAAGATGCTTAACAAAAGTCTAGCACTGAGCTACGGCCATATCATCCATTAACAGGTTCAAACAAGCATGGCAAAAACGCAAATGCAAAACAGATTTCAGACTTAGTGAAATTAACACTTGTCTGAAATTTCAGACCATGAAGCCCTCTTCGGAGCAACAAAACAACATGATACATGACCTGATTAAGACAAGTAAGAACATGGCATGGAGATACTCAACAAGCTTAAAAAAAGACCCAAAGTGACCTGGGGCCAAAAGGGTTCACAAAATATACTAACGGGCACACGAACATAGCTAAAACACAATCAGTTCTCAGACTTGGTGAAAACTGAGACATGCTGAAATATAACTCACGAAGGCATGTAAACGAGCTCGATGCACTCACTACGGTGCAAGTCATGGCAAGGCAAGCATACATCCATTAAGAAGGCACAAAATTCTAGCTAGACATGGCAAAAACAATGGCATAGCATGCACAGATCAACTACAATAGCATCGGCAAAATCGCAAACAAGTTGACGATCTGCCCAGATTCACAATGAAGCAAAAGTAGAGCTCGATCGACTCAAGCTAGGTTGCTCCATAATTGCAAGTAAAGACATGGATGGATAGAGCACAATATGTTTAACAAAACTCCTTTACAGATCATCCTCAAAAGAGGCACGGATCACTAGGAAACAAGCTGAACATATGGCATCATGAACTAAATAATCCCAGACTTAGTGAAAACTACTAAGTCCCTGAAAACAGATTTACCGGGTGCCTCACATTGCAAGCTTGCACAAGTCACCACACACATCCTCAAAATGCATGGTTTGCACCTCTAGAAAGATAACAAGATGCTTAACAAAACATATGGAGGACTCATAGGCATAGCATGCACACAATAATCATGGCAAAAATGACAAAAGTCTAAGATGAACTAGCAGATCTGACAATTAACTCACGAAGCCTCCTTCTAACAGCATTTCGCGCATCAAGATGAACTCAAAAGAAAATGATGCAATGGAATGAAATGATGTACTCGTCGAGGCGAACATTTTGATATACTATATGTCCCATGCGAAGCTACGGATGCAAAGTTACGGGGCCTCGAACATAGGCACATGGATCTGCAATTTCGGGACTTGGAGAAAATTTCACCTCCGCGAAAAAGTCAACGCGGGACGGGTTCGCCCCGGGACGGAGGGATCCGGGCGCGGAGATGGCGGGCCACGGCGGCGCTGCCACGGAGATGGCGGGCCACGGCGGCGCTACGACGGGAAGGTGGCGGAGCAGGCGGTGTGGTGCGCGGCGTCACGCGGCTGGCGGCAGGCGAGGCGGCGGCGATGGCGGCTCCGGCCACCGGAGTCGGAAGAGGCGGCGGGGATGGCAGCCTCGGGCGGCGGCGCTCGAATGGGCTCGCGGGGGCCTGGATCGGGCCTCCCGGGCCGGCGGCGGTGGTAGGTGGCGGAGGCCACGTGGCGCGACGTGATTGGCGGCGGCGGGCGGTGGCGGACGTGTCCGGCGCCGGGCGGACGTGTCCGGCGCGCGGAGGAGAAAATAGGGTTTCGGGGAGAGGGAGAGATCCGAAAAACGGGGGGTCTATTTATAAGCATAGGGGAAGCTAGGAGAGTCCAAATGAGGTGCGGTTTTCGGCCACGCGATCGTGATCGAACGCTCTAGGACATGGAGCAGAGTTTGGTGGGTTTTGGGCCAAATTGGAGGGGTGTTGGGCTGCAACACACACGAGGCCTTTTCGGTCCCTCGGTTAACCGTTGGAGTATCAAACGAAGTCCAAATGATACGAAACTTGACAGGCGGTCTACCGGAAGTAAACCAAGGCCGCATGACAAGTCTTGGTCCAATCCGGAAATGTTTAATCCCCACACACGAAAGAAAGCTAGAAATGGCCACCGGAGGAGAACGAAGCGCCGGAATGCAAAACGGACAACGGGGAAAATGCTCGAATGCATGAGATGAACACGTATGCAAATGCAATGCACATGATGACATGATATGAGATGCATGACAACGAAAAACAACACACGGAGACAAAGACCCGAACCCGAGAAATAAATATAACTTAACGCCGGAAACGGCAAGAGTTGGAGTACAAATTGGGAAAGTTATATCCGGGGTGTTACAACCTCCCTGGGGGCAGCCTCACTAGGCTGACTCCTGAGGAGCGGAGATATCTTTGAAAGGGGCACCTCGTGAGGTTCACGTGACGTGAGCCATGACGACCAAGGCCAGGCGGGTGCCAGCGGGCACAGTGTACTAGTTTCCTCTTTGGTGCTAAAGAGGCAGATGCAGGCGAGGAGTCCCGAGGCATCAGGCAAAGGTTTCCTTATCGGTGCAACAAGACCAAGGCCAGCAGGACGCCAGGACGGAGGTCACCGCGGAGCCCACAGCAGCGTCACCACCAGAGTCTTTGGCAGGAAAAGACCACCTTTTGTCAGGATAACTTGTACTAGTTGTCCCCTCGTAAAACCTGGCCGTTGTTGGATCCCTTCCCGCCTAACATTTGGGAAGAGGACCAGGGCCTCTATAAATAGGGCTAGCCACCATCATAGCAAGGGACGGATCATTCGGACCATCCTCACACACACCAGCTCATCGAGCTCAAGAACACCTCTCCTTAGGAGGCAGTTCGTCCGTTGTACTAGTTCATCCCTAGCCCTCGAGGCAATCCACCACCGCCACACTATAGTAGGGTATTACACCACAACGGTGCCCCGAACCAGTATAAACCTCTGCGTCCCGTGTTCCTTGGGTTGGTAGAGCTAGGCCATGGGATCGACGGGCGAGCGAGCTAGAGAGGAGGAATACTTCGTGCACACCTCAGTGTTCGAACCTCAAAGGCTAGCCGGAACCCACGAATCCAACAGGAATGAAGAAACCACCTGATCACCTTCTGCTCTTCCAAGTGCCGTGGGCACGCCCGACGCGTGTGACTCGGCAGAGGAGAAAGGGGCTTGAAACAAAAGCTAAGTTTACGATATCACCTCTTGTCGGTACATTTTAGATCTTTGCAGTCGTTTATCCTTTAACTCTAGTGAGCGTTCGTATCGGGAAAGCCCTCATGCGATGGAACCTTGGTTACTTTCTTTGATCGCACCATCATACAGTCCAGAGCCATGCTCGCAGGCCGAGAGGCTACATCGGGAGCTACCTAGGAAAAACCCATCGAGATGCATCCACGCCAAGATGACTGTTAAGGGCCAGACCCTTATGACAATTGCGGCAATATGTTATCGGCAGGCATCCAGAGCATACATGGGAATTGATCATATGAACGCAAACATATAGAGCTCAAAGGGATAAACCTGCATTTGAAATCCAGCTAGGAATATCAGTTTCACGCAAACACTAGAGATAGAATGGCTAAACGCAAAATGTATGTCGTGTTTCATTATAGGACAACACAGAAGTAACTGCGACCCGATACTTGGCCTGGTGGCCAGATGGGCAGTTCAAACATGGAGAACCCTGTTAGCCCGAGGCACAGCTTTTTCCTTGGCGTCAACGATGTCAGCACCCGCTGGCAGCTTCTTGAATCCGTCGTCAAGGTCAAGGTCTAGTGGCGGCAGGCGATATTGCTCAAGACCATGAAGAGGGCATCACGGGCCAGCTTCTGAGACTCGGTCGCAAAGCGCTCGGCCCTCCTCTCTTTGTGCACTTAAAGATTCTCGATCAGCTCATTGAAGAAGAGTCCTAGCTTGATCCTCGGGACTTCCTGCTTGCTGGCCGAGAAGACTGGGCCGTCCATACCCATCGCCACAGCCTGAACGCCAAGACGCTCGGCAATGTCGATCAGGCTCTTAATCCAGAGGTTACTCAGGTCGACATGATTCTTTAGCTTATCCTCTGCATCTTGCCGGAGACGCTGGGCGTTGTCCAAATCCTTGGACATCAACTGTTGGCGGGACTCAAGGGACTCCATCGAACGCTCCAACGTGTTGATCCTTGCCTTCATGTCCGAGATGTTGCCGTTGGCAGTCTCGAGGCTGTGGGTCTTGGAGGAGAGCTAGGACTGCATCTCAGCCAAGTCGATTTCCGCCTGCCGTGCCCCCTCTTTGAGTGCCTCCACCTCCTTGGCACCCCTGGCGAGGTCCTCATTTAACTTAGCCACCTACTGGTCGAGGTTAGTCTCGGCGGCAGACGCGGCATCCAGATCTTCAGTAAGCCTCTTCAACTGAGCAGCATGGTCAGTGGCAAGGGTGTTCAAAGCAGCTCCATGCTTGTCCTCCAGTTCCTTGGTGCGTTGCTGCACTAGAACCTCCAGACCTTCATCCTTGGCACGGAAGGTGGCTTTGAGCTTCTCCTCCCGGAGGGAGATCTCTTGCTCTCTGGCATCTAGAGATGCCTTGTGGTCCGCCAGGCGTGCCTCCCGAGCCATGACATCCTCCCTTGTCATCAGGAGCGTCTCTCGCTACCTCAGGAGCACCTTGAATTGCTTGCCGTGCCATTCGCGCAGCTCCAAGCACTTATCCTTCAGCTTATGGTCCACCCTGTCGGCGGACTCACGTCGTTCCTTGAGATCCCGCCACTTCTGACTGTGTCGGGCCTGTATTTCCTTCATGCCCACCGCCATGGACTCCATGAAGGAAAAATCCATTGTGATAGCAGCTGAGTCGTCGGCCTCCCCGGCTCCCAGGTAGATCGGTGCCAGGAGGCGTTGAAGCTCTTCATCGAGCTCCGCGTCCATCGTCGAAGATGGGCCGAGGGCTCCGATATAAGGCAACGGCAACACCATGGCCAGCATGTTTGAGGAGGACGACAGGGCCTCAGCGATGATCCCAGAGGAGGGGAGTGGGTCCATGGTTTGGAGGGGAATTTTCACCTCGACAACCACTTCCTCCATCGGGACATCCTCCAGAGGGTGCTCCACTGTCGCCAAAGAGAACTGTATATTCCTGGCAGCAAGATCCTATCCCTCAGCAGCAGCAATCTCCACGGCCTCATCTGCGGTAGCCCTTCCTATATCAGCCACCACCTCTAGCAGCTCTGGTTCCTCGACTTGGGGGGCTGTGCATGAAAAGGCCGGTGAAAGATGAGGAAACAGAAATCTCAAGCGAATGGAGAAACCAGGAGATACAGTCAGGGCAAATAAGAAAAGAAAAAAAGGCCAAATTACCTGGGGAAGTTTGCCGGGCAGGAGCATCTGTTTCCCCAGTGACGACTGTTGCCGGGCCACGAGCTTCGCCCCCTTCCGTGGTAGTCTCAGCAGCCTTCTGCGCAGCGTCATCCACGAAAGGTTCCATGCCAGGTTCTTCAGCTTGAGCCGCGGGGGAAGCATGCCCCTCAAGGAGGAGCTTGCCCTGCATCGCCTCCCCTCCTCCTCTGCCAAGGTGAATGGGGAGACCGTCCCCATCACCTCCGGCAGATGGGACCAAGTCTCCGCTCCCGGGCCGAGGGCTGGACTGGGGGCTTGGCATGGGGTCTTCTGCATCCTCCTCCGCCAAGGCTGAGCTCTCCACGCCCTTCAGCGACCCGAGACGCCAGAGCCTCTTCTGGGAACGGTGGATGAGGGTCTCCGTGTCCTCCTCCACCTCTCTGCCGGCGACAACAAGAACAAGAGGTTAGTTAGCAAAAAATTCAAGTCTGCCTAAAAGATATCTACCATGAAAGGGAATCTCCCTTAATCTTTCGCGATGAGCATGGAATTCAAGTTGAACTCCACGGGAGGTGGAGACTCCCATCCTCTCTTCAAAGATGGAAGGGCCGAACTCCCTGGAATCTTCGGTGCTTGCCGCGACGCCAGGGGCTCCGAGGAAGACGAGCACTGTGAGGAGCTCGAGCCAGAGCGGGGGCTAGACTCCGCCTCCACGTCCGCTAGCCGCTTGGCGGAGGCGGCCTTGTCCTGAGCAAGACGAGGGGATGGTGGCATGCCGCCTCTGCCTTGGTGGCCTTGGTAGTGATCTTCTTCACCCTCTTGGCGGCCGACGCTGGGTTGGAAGTCGCCGCCCCATGAGCAGTGGCGCGCTTGTGGGTGCGCTGGTCTGGGTCCGACTCGGGGGCCTACGGCCCATCCATGAGCCACTCTTCATCAGGATCCACCACCACACCAACCTCCTCCCCCTCTAAAAGCTCCAGTGCTGCCGTGGCTAGGGCCTCTATCCCGACAAAGTTATCACCGGCATGCTCTTCCCCGGCAGCCCCTTCCGTGGTTTGCGCCTCGCTGCCGCCATGGGAAGAACTCCCACCCTTAGCATTCCCTTTGCCCTTCCCGGCCTTCGCGGCCTTCTCCATCTCCATGAGGCGGGCGGCCTTGTCCTCCTCGACCCTCTTCAGGATATACGCCACCTCCGCAGTGGAGCTGCGCTTATACATCCCAGCTTCAGTCCTGGTGGCCCTCTCCACCAGGGGGTTCGACCATTAGAGCTCTTCGTCCAGGGTGGGTAGCTACCAGGTGCCCGCTACCCCCTTGGCATTGTAGTCCAACATCTATTTCAGTATCTGGTCTCGGGCAGAATTGATGTTCAGAGGGATGATGGTTGCTAGGAGATTGAACAACTCGAAGCGAACGAACAGTTGGTTGCACAACCAGCCATGACCATAAACTGATAAGTTATTGGCCAACCCTGGGAGCAGCCGCATCCTATCCGCAACATTGCCATACAGCCACGCAGGTCTGTCCCTTTCCTGCAGCGGCGAGATGCAGCAGAGAAGAAAGTCTGCCCCCACATGCTCAATGGTTAACCCGGCAGTCCTCAAACGGGTGAATCGTGATGCTCCATTTTTTCCTGCTCTTAAGGGGAAAAGCGGAACAGGGGCGTGATGCTTCAGAAAGTTACCATTTTACCTTAACCGCAACAGTCCCATGACCCCACCACGCGCAGTAATTGTGCAAAGTGGACGTTGGATTGGCTAGTCGCCATGGCAAACCAGTGTGCGCAACCCTCTCCTGCCACGTGTCTGCGCACTGTTTGGGGCCTAACCCAATGTGCTATGCGACACGTATGGCCCAGGCCCGGTGGCTTATGTCGGGGAAAACATACAACGGTATATGTTTTCCCCTGACTCATGCACGAACAAGGCAAGACCAAGCCAAGATGTGCAAGAACCCCAGAGATTTAAAGGACCAACATGCAGATCAGAAGGACCAAGATCAAACCAGACGGGCAGGCTACCCCGGCAAGGGGCGAGACCACCCCCAGAAACAGACAACCAAAGCGCCCCGGCAGGGCGTGCCGGGGCTCACGGAGGCAAAACCACCTCACCAACCACTCTTCCACGACCCGCATCGTCAATCGGTGCGGTGTCAAGCTGCAAAGTGACTAAGTGGCAGCCATTCGCCACATGGGCCATTTTCTACAGGAGAAACCCACAGACGACACCCGTCCCGCGACGTGTCAAGCGAGCAGGCGCGGAGCTAGTAAGATAACTCGGCAAGCCATGCTGGGTAACCAACGATGTGACATTGAGCGGTGCATTTAATGCACCCAGTCAGCCCGCAGAGTTAGGTATGATAGCACTGTTTGCTATCTTATCAGTGCATAATGACTACTTTGCCAATGTGGTAACCCCTTGATCTATAAAAGGAGGCCCATGGCAACCATAGAGGAGGTTAGAAGGTTGGATAACTTACACCCGCATATGCGCGTAGTTGATGCTGCCTTGAGGCAACCCTTGTCGGGCAAGTGTACTACGTTCCGCCACATCCTTTCCACCATAAATCCACCAAAGCAGGAGTAGGGTTTTATGACTCGCACCTGGGTAAAATTGCCTGCATGATCTCTGGTGTGCTGCGCCATGCTCGTCTGCTCTTTGTGCAACGCGTCACCCCCTGCCGAACCAGCAAGGGGCCTCCTGGTCCCATAGGTGGTCGTGGTTTCCCGTGACAGCAACGGCGCCAGAATTTCTTCCTGCTACTTCTTGAGCTTGCGTTGGTTTTTCCCTTGAAGAGGAAAGGGTGATGCAGCAAAGTAGAGTAAGTATTTCCTGCAGTTTTGAGAACCAAGGTATCAATCCAGTAGGAGACAACGTGCAAGTCATCGAATACCTACACAAACAAACACCAACTTCCACCCAACGCGATAAGGGGTTGTCAATCCCTTCACGGTTATTTGCAAAGTGAGATCTGATAAAGATGGATAAACAATAAAGTAATATTTTTGGTATTTTCTGTTTATGGAACAAAAAGTAAAATATTGCAAAGAAAGTAAATAGGAAACAAAAATTGTAGATCGGAAACTTATATGATGGAAAATAGAAGATTATATGATGGAAAATAGACCGGGGGGCATAGGTTTCACCAGAGGCTTCTCTCAAGATAGAAAATATTACGATGGGTGAACAAATTACCGCCGAGCAATTGATAGAAAAGCTCATAATTATGACGATATCTAAGGCAATTATCATGAATATATGCATCATGTCTGTATCAAGTAGACCGACTCCTGCTTGCATCTACTACTATTGCTCCGCACATCGACCGACTCCTGCCTGCATCTAGAGTGTTAAGTTCATAGAACAGAGTAAGCATTAAGTAAGATGACATGATGTAGCGGGATAAACTCAAGCAATATGATGAAAACCCCATCTTGTTATCCTCGATGGCAATAATACAATACATGTCGGTTCCCCTTCTATCACTGGGATCGAGCACCGCAAGATTGAACCCAAAGCTAAGCACTTCTCCCATTGCAAGAAAAACCAATCTAGTTGGCCAAACCAAATCGATAGTTCGAAGAGACTTGCAAAGATATCAAATCATGCATATAAGAATTCAGAGGAGATTCAAATAATATTGATAGATAAGCTGATCATAAGTCCATAATTCATCAGATCTTGGCAAACACACCGCAAAAGAGTATTACATCGGATAGATCTCCAAGAACATCGAGAAGAACATGGTATTGAGAACATCGAGAGAAGAAGCCATCTAGCCAGTAGCTATGGACCCGTAGGTCGGAGGTAAACTACTCACGCTTCATCGGAGAGGCAATGGTATTGATGTAGAAGCCCTCTATGATCGAATCCCCCTCCGGAAGGACGCCAGAAAAGGCCCCTAGATTGAATCTCACGGGTACAGAACGTTGCGGCGGTGGAAAAGTGTTTTCGAGGCTCTCCTGGTTGGTTTTGGAATATTTGAGAATATATAGGTGGAAGAAATAGGTCGGTGGAGTCACGAAGGGCCCACAAGTGTGGGGGCGCGCACTACCCCCCTGGGTGTGCCCTCCGTCCTTGTTGCTACCTCGTGGCTTCCCTGACTTGCACTGCAAGTCCTCTGGGTGTCTTCTAGTCCAAGAAAAATCATCGCAAAAGTTTCATTCCATTTGGTATTCCTTTTCTACGAAACTCTAAAAGAAGAAAAAAATAGAAACTAGCACTGGGCTCTAGGTTAATAGGTTAGTCCCAAAAATAATATAAAATAGCATAATAATGCATATAAAACATCCAAAACAGATAATATAATAGCATGGAACAATAAAAAATTATAGATACGTTGGAGACGTATCATCCACCGTCTACTGCCTCGCTCCAGCCTCCACGTGCTACTGTTCATCCACCGTCGACCTCCTCCAGCCTCCATGGGCCACTATTCATCCATGGCTACTGTTCATCCAGCCTCCACAGGCTACTGTTCATAGAGCCTCCACGGGGTCCTGTTCATGCACCCCAAACCGGCTGGGGTGCGGCGGCCTCCTCGGGGTTCTGTTCATCCAGTGGCAACGGCCTACTACCACGGGGTCCTATTCATCCAACCTCCACCGGGAACTGTTCATCCACATACAACCAACCGGCTTGACTCACCACGTCTCGACTCGTTCTATGTACCGTGTGCACGGTAGCAACAGTCACCGTTCATCAAGAGGCAACCCAACACCGGATGGCTATGTCTCGCACAGGGGCTCGATCGGCTTCAATAAGAAGGAGCAGTGATCGATCGCTCGGGTTCCGTTAGCAGCACCAGCGAAGGAATTCCTCGGGTTTAGTCAGCAACGAATGAATCGCTCGGGTTCAGTTAATAGCCAAGGGATCGATCGCTCAGGTTCAATGACATGCGATTGCTCTCGTTTAGTTAGCCAACGCCTCGCACACACGCGCGTACACGAGAGAAACGCGCAAACCACAATGCATCGCTCGGCCCGACCACCCATCGTAACCGAGAACTCCACGATATTTTCCTTGCCCTCGCTTCTACCACGATTTTTTCCATCATGGACGGCCCAAAGAATGTCATGCAACTGCATCTCCGGCCCGCCCAGGACGAAAAGCCCATTTCTATCATGATTTTTTGTCATTGAAGTAGGACCCCACAACATCTATGATGATACCAGGTTTTGTCTCAATTATCGTCATAGAAGTGTCATAAGCATGATAGAAAAAAAATCCGTTCGACCCAAAATGTCATGGATGTGTCTTTGTTTGTAGTGCAATGGCGGGACCTGGATGTCCATGTTGGTTCCTACATATTCTACAAAGATCTTTATCGGCCGAACCTCAATGTCAAGGATTCAGCTAATCCCATATGTAGTTCCCTTTGCCTATCGGTATGTTACTTGCCGAAGATTCGATCGTCCGTATCACCATACCTAGTTCAATCTCGTTATCGGCAAGTCTCTTTACTCGTTCTGTAATACAAGATCCCGTGGCTAACCCATTAGTCACATTACTTGCAAGTTCATTGTGAATCTGTATTACTGAGAGGGCCCAGAGATACCTCTCTGTCGTAGAAGTGACAATTCCCAGTCTTGATCCATGCCAACTCAACATACACCCTTGGAGATACCTGTAGAGCACCTTTATAGTCACCTATTTATGTTGCGACATTTGGTAGACACAAGGTATTCCCTCGGTGTCAGTGAGTTGCGTGATCTCATGGTCATAGGAACATATACTTGACATGCAGAAAACGTTCATATTTTGGGTCTTGTCCATCACATCATTCTCCTAATGATGTGATCCCATTATCAAATGACAACTCATGTCTATGGCTAGGAAACCATAGCCACCTTTGATCAACAAGCTAGTCCGATAGAGGCTCACTAGGGACATTTTGTTGTATATGTATCCACACATGCATTTGAGTTTCCGGTCAATAAAATTATAGAATGGATAATAAACGATTATCATGAACAAGGAAATATAATAATAACCACTTTATTATTGCCTCTAGGGCATATTTCCAACAGTCTCCCACTTGCACTAGAGTCAATAATCTAGTATTACATGGTAATGAATCTAACACCCATAGAGTTCTGGTGTTGATCATGTTTTGCCCGTGGAAGAGGTTTAGTCAACAGATCTGCAACATTCAGATCCGTATGCACCGTACAAATGTTTATGTCCTCCTCCTTGACTGCATCGCGGATGGAGTTGAAGTGTCGCTTTATGTGTCTGGTCCTCTTGTGAAACCTTGGTTCCTTGGCTAGAGCAATGGAACCAGTATTATCACAGAACATAGTCATTGGGTTCAGTACACTGGGCACAACTCCAAGATCTGTCATGAACTGCTTCATCGAGACACCTTCCTTCGCTGCCTCCAAGGCAGCTATGTACTCTGATTCGCATGTAGAATCAGCTACCACACGTTGCTTGGAAATCCAGCTTACCACTCCCCATTTAGAATATATACGTATCTCGTTTGAGACTTAGAGTCATCAGGATCAGTGTCAAAGCTTGCATCGACGTAACCCTTTACGGTGAACTCTTGATCACCTCCATAAACGAGAAACATTTCCTTAGTCCTTTTCAGGTACTTAAGGATATTCTTGACCGCTGTGTAGTGATCCATTCCTGGATTACTTTGAAACCTTCCAGCCATACTTATGGCAAGGCTGACATCCGGTCTTGTGCACAACATCGCATACATGATAGAGCCTATGGCAGAAGCATATGGGATGTCACTCATCTTTTCTCTATCCTCTGTAGTCATTGGGCATCGAGTCTGACTCAACTTCACACCATGCAAAACAGGCAAGAACCCCTTCTTGGACTGATCAATTTTGCACTTCTTCAAAACCTTATCAAGATATGTGCTTTGTGAAAGTCCTATTAAGCGTCTCGATCTATATCTATAGATCTTGATGCCTAAAATGAAAGCAGCTTCTCCTAGGTCCTTCGTTCAAAAACTCTTGTTCAAATATTCCTTCACATTTTCAAAAGTTCTATATTGTTTCCAATCAGCAGTATGTCATCCACATATAATATTAGAAACACTATAGAGCTCCCACTCACTTTCTTGTAAGTACGAGATTCTCCGAAAACTTGTATAAACCCAAACGCTTTGATCACCTCATCAAAGCAAAGATTCTAACTCCAAGATGCTTGTACCAGTCCATAAATGAATCGCTGGAGTTTGCATACTTTGTCAACATTCCCTAGATCGACAAAACCTTCTGGTTGCATCATATACAACTCTTCCTTATGGAAACCATTAAGGAACGCTGTTTGACATCCATCTGCCAGATTTCATAATCGAAAAATGCAGCTATCGCTAACATGATTCTGATGGACTTAAGCATCACTACAGGTGAGAAAGTATCATCGTAGTCAATTCCTTGAACTTGTGAAAACCCCTTTGCCACAAGACGAGCTTTATAGACAGTGACATTACTGTCCGCGTCCGCCTTCTTCTTGAAGATCCATTTATTCTGAATGGCCTTTCGCCCTTCAAGTAATGCTTCGAAAGTCCATACTTTGTTTTCATACATGGATCCCATCTCGGATTTCATGGCCACTAACCATTTGTTGGAATTCGGGCTCACCATCGCTTCTCCATAGCTCATAGGTTCACCATTGTCCAATAACATGACCTCTAAGACAAGGTTACCATACCACTCACGAGCTGTACGTACCCTTGTCGACCTATGAGGTTCAACAGTAACTTGATCCGAAGCTTCATGATCATCATCATTAGCTTCCTCTTCAACTGACATAGGTGCCACAGAAACATCTTTCTGTGTTGTGCTACTCTCTGGTTGAAGTAATGGTTCAACAACCTCATCATGTTCTATCTTCCTCCCACTCAATTCTTTCGAGAGAAACTCTTTCTCGAGGAAGGACCCGTTCTTAGCGACAAACACTTTGGCTTCAGATCAAAGATAGAAGGTATACCCAACCGTATCTTTTGGTATCCTATGAAGACACATTTGTCTGCTTTGGGTTCGAGCTTTTCCAGCTGTAGCCTTTTGACATAAGCATCACAGCCCCAAACCTCAAGAAACGACAACTTAGATTTCTGGCCAAACCACAGTACATATGGTGTCGTCTCCATGGACTTAGATGGTGCCCTATTTAAAGTGAATGTAGCTATCTGTAACGCATAACCCCTAAATGATAGTGGCAGATCGGCAAGAGACATCACAGAACGCACCGTATCCAATAGGGTATGATTACGACATTCGGACACACCATTAGGCTATGGTGTTCCAGGTGGAGTCAACTGTGAAACAATTCCACATTGTTTTAAGTGATTTCCAAACTCATAACTCAGATACTTGATACGTCTCCGTCATATCTATAATTTTTGATTGTCATGCCAATGTTTTACAACTTTCATATACTTTTGGCAACATTTTATATCATTTTTTGGGACAAAAAAAATTGCTCCAGTGCCCAGTGCCAGTTCCTGTTTGTTGCATCTTTTTTGTTTCGCAGAATATCCATACCAAACAAAGTCCAAACGCGACAAAAACTTAAGGAGATTTTTTTGGAATATATGTGATTTTTGGGAATTGGAATCAACGCGACATGACGCGCGAGGGGCCCACAAGCCCTGGAGGCGCGCCCCCCTCCCCAGGACGCGGCCAGGAGGCTTGTGGACACCCCATAAGGCGGTTGGCGCCCTTCTTTCGCCGCAAGAAAGCTAATATCTGAATAAAAATTGTGTTAAAATTTCAGCCCAATCGTAGTTACGGATCTCTAGGAATTTAAGAAACAGTGAAAGGTGATGTCTACTATGCAACCTTTCTTTTTGTAGACTTGATGTCGCTTGAAGCTATGTCGGTATTTCCCCAAAGAGGAAGGGATGATGCAGCACATCGGCGGTAGGTATTTCCATCAGATATGAAACCAAGGTTATCGAACCAGTAGGAGAACCAAGCAACACAACGTAAACAACCCCTACACACAGATAACAAATCCTTGCAACCCGACGTGTTAAAGGGGTTGTCAATCCCTTTCGGGGTACGGCGCCTCAAGTGGCAAACAGACGTGAGATAATTTGTAGTAAATTGGTAGATCAAACGCTAAATAAAATAAATAAAGAAAAAAATGTAGCAAGGTATTTTTGTATTTTTGGTTTAATAGATCTGAAAAGAAATGCAAGAGAAAAGTAGATCACAAAGGCAAATATATAAGAAAGAAGACCTGGGGGCCGTACGTTTCACTGGTGGCTTCTCTCGAGAAAACTAGCAAATGGTGGGTAAACAAATTACTGTTGGGCAATTGATAGAACTTCAAATAATTATGATGCTATCCAGGCAATGATCATTATATAGGCATCACGTCCAAGATTAGTAGACCGACTCCTACCTCCATCTACTACTATTACTCCACACATCGACCTCTATCCAGCATGCATCTAGTGTATTAAGTTCATGGAGAAATGGAGTAATGCAATAAGAACGATGACATGATGTAGACAAGATCTACCTATGTAGAGATAGACCCCATTGTTTTATCCTTAGTAGCAACGATAGATACGTGTCATTTCCCTTTCTTTCACTGGGATCAAGCACCGTAAGATCGAACCCACTACAAAGCACCTCTTCCCATTGCAAGATAAATAGATCAAGTTGGCCAAACAAAACCCAAATATCGAAGAAGAAATACGAGGCTATAAGCAATCATGCATATAAGAGATCAAAGAAACTCAAATAACTTTCATGGATATAAAAAGATATAACTGATCATAAACTCAAAGTTCATCAGATCCCAACAAACACACTACAAAAAGAGTTACATCATATGGATCTCCAAGAGACCATTGTATTAAGAATCAAGATAGAGAGATGAAGCCATCTAGCTACTAACTACGGACCCGAAGGTCTAAAAGAACTACTCATGCATCACCGGAGAGGCACCAATGGAGGTGGTGAACCCCATCCGAGATGGTGTCTAGATTGGATCTGGTGGTTCTGGACTCTACGGCGGCTGGATGAATATTTTGTCGACCCCCCTAGGGTTTTTGGAATGTTGGGGTATTTATAGAGCAAAGAGGCGGTTCGAGGGTAA
This sequence comes from Triticum urartu, assembly GCF_003073215.2. NCBI lineage: Eukaryota > Viridiplantae > Streptophyta > Magnoliopsida > Poales > Poaceae > Triticum > Triticum urartu. The sequence continues at coordinate 371,876,040 of NC_053028.1, read as the reverse complement.
CCCGAGGTGGGCACAACCCACCAGGGCGTGCCTGGGCCTCCTGGCGCGCCCTGGTGGGTTGTGCCCCCCTCGGGGCACCCCCAGGCGCCGCGAGGGCCCGTTGTGTTCCTTCTGGCCCATAAAAATTGTCTGTAAAGTTTCGGGGGATTTGGACTCCGTCTGATATTGATTTTGTGCGATGTAAAAACATGGAAAAATAGCAACTGGCACTTGGCACTATATGTCAATAGGTTAGTACCAAAAAATGATATAAAATGACTATAAATGATTGTAAAACATCCAAGATTGATAATATATCAGCATGGAACAATAAAAAATTATAGATACATTGGAGACATATCAAGACATTGTTGGGCCTCCAAGTGCAGAGTTTTGTAGGACAATAGCAAATTTCCCTCAAGTGGATGACCTAAGGTTTATCAATTCGTGGGAGGCGTAGGATAAAGATGGTCTCTCTCAAACAACCTTGCAACCAAATAACAAAGAGTCTCTTGTGTCCCCAACACACCCAATACAATGGTAAAATGTATAGGTGCACTAGTTCGGCAAAGAGATGGTGATACAAGTGCAATATGGATAGTAGATATAGGTTTTTGTAATATGAAAATATAAAAACAACAAGGTAACTAGTGGTAAAAGTGAGCGAAAACGGTATTGCAATGCTTGAAAACAAGACCTAGGGTTAATACTTTCACTAGTGCAAGTTCTCTCAACAATAATAACATAATTAGATCATATGGCAACCCCTCAACGTGCGACAAAAGTCACTCTGTAGGATCGACATTATGTCTAGAGGGGGGTGATTAGACTACTTGACCAAATAAAAATCTAGCCTTTCCCCAATTTTAAGTCTTGGCAGATTTTAGAAACTTAGCACAAGTCAAGCAATCAACCTACACATGCAAGTCTAAGGTTATAGCAGCGGAATGTAAAACATTTGCAAATGAAGGTAAAGGGAGGAGTTTGGAGGGAGCAAACGCAATGTAGACACTGAGATTTTTGGCATGGTTCTGATAGGTGGTGCTATTGTACATCCACGTTGATGGAGACTTCAACCCACGAGTCCACGGAGGGCTCCACCCACGAAGGGTTGACGAAGAAGCTATAGGATCGAAAGTATGTCTAGAGGGGGGTGATTAGACTACTTGACCAAATAAAACTTATCCTTTTCCCAATTTTAGTTCTTGGCAGATTTTAGCAACTTTGGACAAGTCAAGCAATATTAACACAATTCAAGCAAGCATGCAAAGAGTATATGAGGAGCGGAAAGTAAAGCATGCAACTTGCAAGAATGTAAAGGGAAGGGTTTGGAGGATTCAAACGCAATAGGAGACACGGATGTTTTTGTCGTGGTTCTGATAGGTGGTGCTATCTTACATCCACGTTGATGGAGACTTCAACCCACAAAGGGTAACGGCTGCGCGAGTCCACGGAGGGCTCCACCCACGAAGGGTCCATGAAGAAACAACCTTGTCTATCCCACCATGGCCGTCGCCCACGAAGGACTTGCCTCACTAGCGGTAGATCTTCACGAAGTAGGCGATCTCCTTGCCCTTACAAACTCCTTGGTTCAACTCCACAATCTTGTCGGAGGCTCCCAAGTGACACCTAGCCAATCTAGGAGACACCACTCTCCAAGAAGTAACAAATGGTGTGTTGATGATGAACTCCTTGCTCTTGTGCTTCAAATGATAGTATCCCCAACACTCAACTCTCTCTCATAGGATATGGATTTGGTGGAAAGAAGGTTTGAGTGGAAAGCAACTTGGGGAAGGCTAGAGATCAAGATTCATATGGTAGGAATGGAATATCTTGGCCTCAACACAAGTGTAGGTGGTTCTCTCTCAGAAAAGGTAAGTTCGAAGTGTAGGTTCGTTCTGATGACTCTCTCCACGAATGAAGAGGAGGTGGAGGGGTATATATAGCCTCCACATAAAATCAAACCATTACACACAACTTGCCAATCTCGGTGGAACCGAATTGATAAACTCGGTCGGACCGATTCAGCAAATCTAGTGACCGTTAGGATTTTTGGTGGGACCGACATGCAACTCGGTAGGACTGATATGGTTAGGGTTAGGGCATAACGTAATCTCGATGAGACTGATTACACAAACTCGGTGAGACCGAATTTGGTAATAAGCTAACCAGGGAGTTGGTCAGGGAAACTCGGTGGGACCGATTCGCTCATTTCGGTGAGACCGAAATGTTATGGAAGGGAAACAGAGAGTTTACATTGCAATCTCGGTGGGACCGATCGCTCATCTCGGTGGGACCGAAACGTTACGAAGGGAAACAGAGAGATTACAATCCCATCTCAGCGAGACCGAGATCCCTTTTGGTGAGACCGATTTGCCTAGGGTTTGTGGCAATGGCTATGACATCTGAACTCGGTGGCGCCGGATAGAAAGAATCGGTGGGGCCGAGTTTGACTTTTGGTTTAGGTCATATGTGGATGTGAGAAAGTAGTTGAGGGCTTTGGAGCATATCACTAAGCATTTTGAGCAAGAGCCTCATTAAGCAACACCTCATCCCTCCTTGATAGTATTGGCTTTTCCTATAGACTCAATGTGATCTTGGATCACTAAAATAGAAAATGTAGAGTCTTGAGCTTTGAGCTTGAGCCAATCCTTTTGTCCTTAGAATTTCGAGGGGTCCACTTTTTTTCATCCATGACATGCCAATCATTGAGCTTTCCTGAAATATTAATCTTGAAATAGCATTAGCTCAATGAGCTATATGTTGTTAGGAATTACCAAAACCACCTAGGCATAGTTGCACTTTCAGAAGCAACCTTGTCTATCCCACCATGGCCATTGCCCACGAAGGACTTGCCTCACTAGGGTAGATCTTCACGAAGTAGGCGATCTCCTTGCCCGTACAAACTCCTTGGTTCAACTCCACAATCTTGACGGGGGCTCCCAAGTGACACCTAACCAATCTAGGAGACACCACTCTCCAAAAGGTAATAGATGGTGTGTTGATGACAAACTCCTTGCTCTTGTGCTTCAAATGATAGTCTCCCCAACACTCAACTCTCTCTCACATATTTGGATTTGGTGGAAAGATGATTTGAGTGGAAAGAAACTTGAGGAAAGCTAGAGATCAAGATTCATATGGTTGGAATGGAATATCTTGGTCTCAACACATGAGTAGGTGGTTCTCTCTCAGAAAATGTATGCTGGAAGAGTAGGCATGTTCTGATAGCTCTCTCCACTAATGAAGAGTGGGTAGAGGGGTATATATAGCCTCCACACAAAATCTAACCGTTACACACAATTTACCAAACTCGGTGGGACCGAATTAGAAAACTCGGTCAGACCGATTTCAAAATGTGAACGTTAGGATTTTCGGTCGGACCGACATGTCAACTCAGTGGGATTGTTTCCATTAGGGTTAGGTCATAACGTAATCTTGGTGAGACCGATTACACAAACTATGTAGGACCGACTTTGGTAATAAGCTAACCAGAGAGTTGGTCAGGCAAACTCGGTGGGACCGATTCGCTCATTTCGGTGAGAATGAAACGTTACAAAAGGGAAATAGGGAGTTTGCGTTGCAAACTCGGTGGGACCGATCGCTCATCTTGGTTGGACCGAAACATTACGAAGGGAAATGGAGAGTTTGCAATCCCATCTCGGTGAGACCGAGATCCCTATCGGTGAGACCGAAATGACTAGTGTTTCTGGCAGTGGCTATGTCAAGTGAACTCGGTGGCGCCGGATAGAACATTTCGGTGGGGCCGAGTTTGACTTTTGGTTTGGGACATATGTGGATATGAGAAAGTGGTTGAGGGTTTTTGGAGCATATCACTAAGAATTTTGAGCAAGTAAGCCATTAAGCAACACCTCATCCCGTTTTAATAGTATTGGCTTTTCCTATGGACTCGATGTGATATTGGATCACTAAAATGAAAATGTGGAGTCTTGAGCTTGAGCCAGTGTGTGCCCTTGGCATTTTGAGGGGTCCACATTCCTAATCCATGCCATGCCAATCACTGAACTTTCTGAAATGATCATCTTGAAATAGTATTAGTTCAATGAGCTATATGTTGTTAGTAATTACAAAAACCACCCAGGGATAGTTGCACTTTCAATCTCCCCCTTTTTGGTAATTGATGACAACATATAGATCAAAGCTTCGACAAATGATAATAAGATTTAAATACATTGTCACTTTGAGAAGTATGTGATAAGCAAGAGCTCCTCCTAAATTTGTGCATTATTTAAAATTTGCTTTTGAATGCAAATGCACAATCAATTAGGATCATGGGTTACTCTTCCATGTCACATACATCTTGGTGGAGCGCTCAAAATGATAGGAATTAAAACATACACTCATCACCAAGAAAAGTGAATGATTATATAGGGATATGAAAGATAACATCATCCAAGCAAACATTAAAGCATGATATGATCAAACATATTATCATACAAGTATCTAACACATGGACATAAAGTATCAAGCAGGCACACACAAAACTTCAACCAAATAGCAAGAGAGACAAAGAAGCAAAATACTCTCTCTCGAAGCCTATGATCTATACATTTCTCCCCCTTTGGCAACAAGTTACCAAAAAGTTTGAAAATGCACAGTCCTATGCGTCTCTCAGGCTTGGTCTTCGGGAGGTGGTGTAGAGAGAACTCCAAGGACGAAGGCATCAGTAGATATTGTTGGAGCTAGTGGAGTAGTTGCTGGAGGTGGCACTGAAGCTGTTGCTGCTGGTGCAAATGAAGTAGCTCTTATATCTGGCACGAGCACTGCAGCTGACCTCTGACCTCTTGGCAGTCGCTGAAAAGCATCTGTAGTTGCCTTCCCTTTCTTCTCCTCCGCTTCCTCCTGGAGCTGCTCGACTATAGTCTGTATCTCAGTCACTTTCAGATCAAGATCATAAAACTTGGTCTCAACGATCCTTTCCAAGCTCTCCTAATTCTGAGTCAGGGTGGCCAATCCCTTCTCAATCCTCAAAGTTGCTTGAATCAGATAAGCTAGCTGATCTTTTTTGCTCTTCAAGAACACTTGAGATGCCTCCTCAATGCTTGGCATCCTTGCAGCCTTTTCTGCCTTTGCCTTTGCCTTTGCTCTCTTCTCTTGTGCTTGCACTAATGAAGTATCATCCTCATTCATCACAACTGTGTTATCCTCAAATTTTGGGTGCAAAGGTAAATGCTCCTTGTCCAACAAGTAAGTGCCTGTGCCCATCTTGGAGTTGATGAGCACCTGAATGTGTGGAGCATACCCACAAGATCTTTTCTGATCTGCATCAGTCCTCTTGATTGTCTCAACAATCAGACTCATGACCTTGAATTTTTGAGGAACATCAAATATCCGCAGCAAGTTGATTGAATGTCCTCTAATCATTTTCTGATCTCCAGATTTGGGTAACAGAGTATGCCTCAAGATTGTGTTGATTGTAGGTAGACCAGACAACAAATAATGCATAGATCCAAGCTTGTGTGTCTCCAAAGCTTTGTCTGGGATCTCCTTGTACATGTTTGCTATAGAGTTGCGGTCTTTATTATTCTTGGCATACACATCCAAATCATCCTCATGCTCTTGTGGGGCATTGATCAACTTGGCCCACTCATCAACAGTTGACTGGTACCTTGTACCCTCAGACATCCAAACATTTCTACCATCTGGATAGAAATGAGCTATAGAATAGAACCGCATAATGAGCTCATCATTCCATTTGGTAAGCTTCTGTCCCACAAACTCATCAACTCCACAAGCTTTGAAGCTTTCATGCACTCCTGGGAAATAGTCTTCGTTCTCATCAATGAATTCCCAATCAACCCACTTCATTTCATAGACTATAGGTTTCTTGTCCAACAGAATGGTCTGATAGAAATCTTGCTGTTCTTTGGTGTGGAACCTGTAATCCACAACAATCTTCCTCCTCACAACATAGGGGTCAAACTGTCTCCAAAGTCTCAATCATGCATCCTTCCTGATGTTCATATCCTCAGCCACTGGATGAGTGTCATTGTGTTCTGTAATCTTTGGTTTCATTTTCCTCAGCACTTGGGCTTCTGCATCTCCTTCTTCAACTTCAGGCACTGGGGCCTTGTTCTTCTCTCCAGCTGGGATGTTCCTGGTGCTTCTCTTGGTCTTAGAAGGCTTCTGAGCTTGAGCAGCAGCCTTGGGGGCAGTCTTGGGATTTGAAGTGGCAGCCCCTGACTTAATGGCATCCCCCATAAGCATCTGGGACTTGGGGGTGCTGGTGAAGCATCCTCTTCCTCTTCATCTTCTTCTGGATCTCTCATTATAGAGGATCTACCAATGACTCTGGCAGTGGTCTTCTTGACCCTCTCTTTCCTTTTCTTACCCTCTCCAGCAGCCTCTTCGGTTGGCTTAGAATTTTTAGCAGTTAAGGCCCTGGCCTTTAAGGTTGGCACCCTCTTGGCAGGGGTCTTCTTATGCAATCCAGGCTTTGTTGTTGCAGCAGTACCATACTCTTTCTTCAGCACTTTCTTTTTGGAGCTAACTTCCTCCTCTTTAGCCGCATAGTCCTCATCCTCAGAATCTAAGGTTTTCTTCTTCCTTGATCTGGTGGCTGCCTTGGGCAAATTACTAGGCGTGCTCCTGCTGCCCTCATCATAGTTGCTTGAGGGACTAGTGCCCTCACTCATTTGCACTTGTTCTTCTAACTTGTTCTGACTATCGCTCTGGTCACACATTCTGGCAGGTAAACTGACAGCAAACCCTGTGAATAGATATAGATGAGGTAGAATAGATGAGCATCACAAAGTGCAGATATTTTGCAAAACAAATGAGTCAAAACTTAGTTTTAGTTCTCCACAGAAATCATTTCGGAGTTACTGATTTGTTAAACTCGGTGATACTGAAGCAACTGTTGTAGTCTAAACTAGTGAACTCGGTCAGACCGAGTCACATTTCGGTGGCTCCGAGATTGCTAGGGTTTCACAGAGAGTCGAATTCTGTCGGGGGTTGGGTGCGACATATGCCAATGGATGGCTTATCATGGTGGGAGTGAGTAGAACGTCGCTGATGCGTGGAAGCGGGATGAGGCGTAGGCACGTACGCCGGCGTACTTTACCCAGGTTCAGGGCTCTCCTAGGAGATAACACCCCTAGTCCTGCTTTGTGGGGTCTCCGCATGATCACTAAAGCACCAGTGAGTACAATGGTGCTCCTCGAGCTGTATGCTAGAGGTAGAAGAAGGCAATGCTTGCTCTCCTCTCCCCCTAGGTGCGAGTCTAATTCTAACAGGTTCCAACCCTTTGCATGGGTGCCCTGGGGGGTTTATATAGGCCTACCCCCAAGGGTACAATGGTAACTTGGCCGGGTGTGGGACCTGGCTATCAGTCTCTCTGGTCGCCGGCTTCTCCGCCGACTGCCAGGGCCCACCGCCTGGTGGGCCCCGCCAGCTGGTCTGGTCCGGAGCCGACAGGCCACCCCCGCCCCTCACGGGTCTTGTCGGCTGCGGGTTACTGTTGTCGTGATGCTAATGGCGCTTGCTTGGTCAGGGGGGCGTGGCTATAGTCCCGCCGTCTGGTGGGGGATCACTGTAGCCACCCCGCGTCTTATCTAGTTAATGGTGCATGGGGTCCCGAGGAAGGAACGGGCCGACTGCTGGGAGCCGGCTTCCCTCAGGTCTGACTGGTGAGGCGCCCGCCGTCTTCCGGGCTCTCGCTGACCGGCAGGGCCCATCATCCTCGGGCCGTACCAACAAGCGGTCATGGGAACAGGGCTTTGCCTGTCAGGAATGATGTCAGGGGGAAGTGGCAACAGTGTTGCATCGGGCGGAGTTCTCCGCTCGTACGGAGCACTGTGTCCATGCCCGGCCTTGGATACGGGGGGATGGGCTGCACTACAGCCACTCCCCGTCCTGTCTTCTTAATGGGGGGCGTAGACTTTGAGGGCGCCATGGGCCGGCCGCTAGGAGCCGGCCTCTTTGGAGGTCGTCTGCTAGGAGTCGGCCAGTCTTAGAGCCGCCTTCTCGAGCATGATCGCCTTCCGGGAGTCGACCGCCTGGCCAGTCGGCCGCCAGGAGGCGGAGCTCTATCTTGACGTCTTGAGGGGCACAGCCAGCCCCAATGTCTTGAAAGGTTCGGGGGCTCGGGTTAGCCTACCCGTGGCCCATTACTCTGACAGTAGTCCCCGAAGCTGGTGAGGCGCCGCGGATGATGACCCAAGGAGCCTCAACAGTTTCCTACTGCGGGTGCTGTGAAGGAAGCCTCGTCCGACTCCTGGGAAGCCGGTTGGCAGGAGTTGGATACGTCCAGTTGGATCTTTCTGGAATTTTGAATGCATCGGCAGGAACCAGGTGGCGTGCTAGCTAAGCTTCTCGGCTCGCTGCCTGTCATGGGCACGCCACGTGGTGCCAGCCAGCCAGGCCAGCCTACGAGCCCATGCGCGCGATGGGACGCGTCCACAGGCTGGGCCCGCCACCACCGGGCCTCGGAGCGCGATCGGATCCGCTGCGGCCGAGGTGGGCGGTTGTGCTTCCCCATGGAGTTACTGCGCGCAGTAACCCACACGAAAAAGGGGGGGCATGGGGTCATGGACACAGTTAATCCCATGATCCCACACCTGCCCCCTCGGCTTCATAGCCCGTAGGCTATAAGTGGGGCAAGGGGAGGGAGCGGCGGAGCACGCGCGCCCCTCCACCCCGTCCTCGTCTCCTTCTTCTTCCTCTCACCGCAGTGCCCCCCGAGCCACGCCAGAGCGCTGCCATAGTTCGTCCTCGTCGAGCTCATCCTCCCGAGCCCTCCTTGCTCCGCCCATTCCCAGCTCCCTCACCGCGTCCTCTCTTCGTCGATCTCCATGGCGCGCGAGCCAGGAGGAGACTGGGATGGGTCCAACGTCAATGAGTAACATGCTTGCAAATGCCACCAACATTAAGAGCTTAACGTGGCAAACATTTCGATATATCATATGCATGAATCGGAGTCTCAGATGGACATATAGCATGTGGAACAAGGCATAAAAATGTTAGGGACTTAGAAGAATTTCAACCTCTCAGGAAAAGTCAACAGGACGGAGGGATCCGGGATGGTGCGGCACAGGACGGATCCGGGGCGTTTGGATGCGGGGATGGGTGGATCTCATCCACCTTCTCTAGATCCGATCAGAGAGGAACTCCAGCGAGCTCCCGCGATGACAGGGGAGCACGGAGGAGGTCGGAGGCGGCGCGACGGGCGGCGGTGGAGGTGCTCCGGCGGCTCAACGATGGAAGGAGGCGGCGAGGTGCTTGCAAGGTGGCGGCGGCGCGCGGTGGCTGGGGCGATGCGCGGGTTGGAGGCGGTGCGCGAAGGCGGCGGGGTGGTGCGCGAGGGTGGCGGCAGCGGTGGTGCAGCGGCACGGCGCTGGCAAAGAGCGGCGGCGAGATCCGTCCACGGGCAGCGTGACTCGGGCTCGCGGGGCGCGCGGTCGGGCTCCGATGGGCTCACGCGGGCCGCGCGCGGGCTCGGGCGGGCCGGCGCGGTGGGAGACGCAAGAAGCCGACGTGGCGCGTCGTGGTTGGCCGGAGGGCGGTGGCGGACATGTCCGATGGTAGCGCGGACATGGCCGGCGGCGGGGGAAGGAAGAAGCTAGGGTTTGGACTGCATGATTTCGGGGGAGATGCACATATTTATAGGTAGAGGGAGTTAGGAGAGTCCAAATGAGGTGTGGTTTTCGCCCACACGATCGTGATCCAACGATGGAGAGCAAGGAGGGGGTTTAGATGGGTTATTGGGCTGTTTTGGAGGGGTGTTGAGCTGCAAAGAGAGAGGGGCTTTTTGCGGTTACCCGATTAACCGTTGGGGCGTCAAACGACCTCCAAATGGAATGAAATTTGACAGGCGGTCTACCAGTGATGTACCAAGGCCACTTGACAAGTCTCGATCCATTCTGAGAATGCTTTTCTCCCGCTCATGAGAGGAGACAAGAGGGATGCGCTGGGTGCATGTGGGAGTGTCGGATCGCGAAACGGACAACGGGGAAAATGACCGAATGCATGAGACGAACACGAATGCAAATGAGATGCACATGATGACATGATATGACATGCATGACATGCACAAATGCAAAACGAAGACAAAACCCAACCACGAAGGGAATCTCATAACACATAGCCGAAAATGGCAAGAGTTGGAGTTACAAATATGGAAAGTTACATCTGGGGTGTTACAACACTCCACCACTACAAGAGGATCTTGTCCCGAGATCTAGGATGGCACCGGAGAGAAGCAGAAGGGGAAGAGGTAAAAAAAAGTTGCTTCTTCGACAAACGAGTGAAACCACAAACCTTGAGAGGTTAAAAAATTATGAGAAAAGAATACAACGGAGATGAACGAAGTTGAAAACACTCCGTTAGAAAAGAGGAACAAGGAACATTGTGAAAACCTTGAGGTTGCAAGGCATGAATGAAGAGCTCCAGCGACAAGGAAGGACATGTAACCACTCTGGTTGAAACAGAATAAGCAAGGAACAAGAACGAAAGAATTCACGCATCACTCCAGTAGAAAAGAGAAGCAAAACTTGACAAAATGGGAAGAACTAGAAAAGAGGACACGAGACTCCGGTTAAATGGATAAGCATGAAAAGAACGCAATTCTCACAATTCGAGATGATGAGTAAAGAGAGCAACATCACAATGCCTCCGAAAGGGAAAATAGAAGATAGATCATTGGAATAAAATAATGGAGAAGCAAATGCCAACTTCTGCCACAAATTAGCTTGGAAAGCACCCTGCCAAGACGGTTATAATGGAGTTTTTGGAAAACCAACAACGAAACGAATAAGCTTGTAGTGGGTTTATGGAAAACTTCTCAAAATTGAGGTGAAATTTTGCCACTACGGAAACAATAGATTTGATTGATATCAACAAGGAGAGGAGAAGCTTATTTCACCAGGAGGATAAATGAAGAACTCGGGTCGTTTATGAGCACCATAAATAGCAAACAATCCTTAGGGAAAGCTTCGGGTGAAATATAACCCAAGATAACTCCAATGAACAGATTGATGGGTTGCAAAGGATCTCATGAATGAATTGAAAATCATGGTTTTAGAATATGTCATTCTGGACAACTTGTGAATCATGAAACACGAAGGGAAATTGTCAAGAGTGACATAACACCACCTCAAAAAAAATAAGGGAGAAGGGATTGAACTTTGAAATGCAAGATGCAGAATACTTGAGGTCCTCTGAAAAGAATCTCGATGAACACTTCGAGAAGGAATTAAATCCTTGATGAACCATCATGTAGAGCCTCCATGAAGAACTCCGATAATAAAAGGATGATCGAAAGAAAGAGAAGTTGAAAACACAAGGTGAATCCTTGCAATGATTTAGATGAATCTTCATGGTGATATAATGCGGAAAAACATGGAACTCCGGAAAAGAAAAGATGAATCACCTGGAGCCGAGAAATGTGACATGATGAGCAACTCTGGAAAGAAGAAACTAGATCACTTGGATGAAACAATAATAAGAATTACATTATGTGTATCCTTCACCAATTTAAATTGATGACAAGCAACGGATTTGGCATACTACTTATTCTCGTAGAAAGAATTAAGAGAGATATAGCGCAAACTTGAGAAGGTCTTGATGGATCCACCGGTAGGATTTAGAGAGAACGAATGAATTAACGTGAGAACATAGGAAGAGGAATCTTGAACAAACCGCCATAAGAATTGAAGATGAACGAAGGAAAAAACACGAATCACGAGGAAGAATTGTAAATTGAATAAAGATACTAGAGAGAATTTGGATACAGGTGAATGAAGAGATCACGAGCTAATTAGGGAATACTTGAATGATGCACCGGAAGAATTCGAGAACGAGAGCTGAAAGCTGAGAATGAATAAATCTTCTGAAATGATGGCCTATGGAGAATCAATCTGAAAATACTCTTGAATTGCTCTGAATGGGTGAAAAGAATTCTCACAATTGAAAAAAATTATGAGAGGATGGCATAAGGCTAGAACCATGAATCTTCAAGAGAACAGACCAAAATTTAAGAGAAACTCTTCTTCGGACTTCAAGATTCGAGAATGACGACGAGAAATACCACCATGAATTGTTGAGGCACTCCGGAATGACAGTTAGAAAGATTGAACGAACGATGAAAAGAATTTGAATGATCTTGGAGAAAGACATTTGATTGGTGATAATTCATTCTTACGTTAAACTTTGAAATGAATTTGAGAATAACACTGGGAAAATAGAAGAGTTAGGTAAGATCCTGGGAAAAGACCTGTGGGTTAGGGCCCATTCAAAAGAAACACTGTTGAAATGGTTGCTTGAAAATAGAGATTGCACCAGTTGAATTAAATGGCTTGAAAGAGATAAACACCTCGAGATAGCTTGAACGGAATAAGGATGAAAACACTAATCTCCTGAGATATCTTCAATACTCCAAAACAAATGAGTGGCAAGGAGTGGATGATTAAGAGGTGCACCGGCATGAGAAAAAATTTGAAACGAGCAGATGATATGATCGACAAAGTTTGAATTGAATCCACCGGAAAAGAAAAGAGAACAAAGAATGATAACTTGACGCTCCATTAGTATCTTCCTGAGAATCACCAGATAAGAACATTGACGGAAAAGAATGGAGAGACTTCCCATCAATAAAAGGATACTTGAATAAGAAATCTGGGTCCTCGAAGAAAAGGGTGGGAGGGCGGGGAAAACAAATGTAACTTCGGACGGATGAAACAAACACCGTTGAGAAGACTTAGAATTGATCTTGTGAATGTTGGAATGATCGGATCCACTTGAAGAGAAGCACGCCGGTTGGAAAGGAATTGACATGACAATCTCGATAAATAAGAAGGATTAGTACTCCCATAGAAATATGAGAACACTGCTTAGGGAAGGTATGGAATCAACACTTGACACTAAAGCAACTCGAATACCACAACTCAAAACAAAAACAAGGATTGGCTTGCAGAATAAGTCAGAACAAACATATGACAGACCCCATATCGTATCATGTGTTTGTTGGAAAGATATTCTAGGAGCTACTTGAATTCCCACCTACAAACTCCCGAAACTTTCTGGTTATGCAATCTGGTGTTGGGGATACATGGGAAGCATAATATCTCACCCAAACTAACAATCCCTACATCCAGCTGTATCCATCCATCTACACATAACCAAGAAATCTTCGGAAATCATGTACCTCAACCTTCGAAAAGCATCCGTTATACGAGTTATGGCAATACTCCTGAACTCCCGCCCCACTATTGGGTGGCGTCGAGGTTATGTCACCAACAACTGCATAAAAGAGATTTTCGATGTCGGCGAACTCAGGTATTCAAGAACTGAAACGATCAATTTGTGATGACAACACCTTGGAGATCAACTCCCAGGGACATTGCCACAACCCCTAAATGTCAGGAGGCACCAAGAACAATGTTCTCGTCACAAGAATATCAGAACGATTCCAAGATACCCGTGTGATTCTAAATTTTTTCATGAAATTTGAGGACAGGAAAGTAAAAACATCTATGTCAGGAGACCTCACCAAAGCGACGAAGGGACTGAGGAGTAAAAAGAATCCTACTCTCCGATATATATAATCCTAAGACTCCAAACATTTTTGTTCTAGACCCAACAACGTCAGCGATTCGATCAAGCAGGGGGCTCCGAAGTCGGGGATGGCTCTGATACCAACTTGTCACGCCCACGATGCGGCTATATCTCCCACGTGTCGAGGCACGACTTGGAGGCATAACCGCATGGTGGTTTGGTCGCAAGAGGGGTAATCTTCACACAATCCCATGTACAGAATAAGAAAGAGATAAAGAGTTGGCTTACAATCGCCACTTCACACAAATAACAAGTTAAACATACATCATCCAGAGTACAATCAAGGTCCGACTATGGAACCAAAATAAAAGAAGATAACCCCAAATGCTAGATCCCCGATCGTCCCAACTGGGCTCCACTACTGATCATCAGGAAAGGAAACATAGTAAAGACCAAGGTCCTCGTCGAACTCCCACTTGAGTTCGATAGCATCACCTGCACTGGTATCATCGGCACCTGCAACTGTTTGGAAGTATCCATGAGTCACAAGGACTCAACAATCTCACACCCGTGAGATCAAGACTATTTAAGTTTATTGGTAGGATGTGGCAAAGAGGTGGATCTGCAGCAAGTGCTAAGCAAATATGGTGGCTAACATGCGTAAATAAGAGTAAGATGAGAAGCTACGCAACGGTCGTGAAGCTAGAAGTGATCAAGAAATGATCCTGAAACTACTTACGTTCAAGCATAACACAAGACCATGTTCACTTCCCGGACTCTGCCGAAAAGAGACCATCACGGCTACACACGCGGTTTATTCATTTTAGTTAAGTCAAGTGTCAAGTTCTCTACAACCGGATATTAACAAATTCCCATCTGCCACATAACTGCAGGCACGGCTCTCGAAAGTTTATACCCTGCAGGGGTGTCCCAACTTGGCCCATCACAAGCTCTCACGGTCAACGAAGTATATTCCTTCTCCCGAAAAGACCCGATCAGTCTCGGAATCCCGGTTACAAGACATTTCGACAATGGTAAAAACAAGACCAGCAAAGCCGCCAGAATGTGCCGACAAATCCCGATAGTAGCTGCACATATCTCGTTCTTAGGGCACACCGGATAGGTCAAGCTACGAGTAAAACCAGCCCTCAAGTTTCCCCGAGGTGGCCCCGTAGGTTGCCCGGTTCGGACCAACACCTAGAGAAGCACTGGCCCGGGGGGTTAAAAATAAAGATGACCCTCGGGTTAGCAACTCCCAAGGAAAACAATATAGGTGGTGGTGAGGCAAATGTTAAAACCAAGGTTGGGCCTTGCTGGAGGAGTTTTATTCAACGCGAACTGTCAAGGGGGGGCCATAACCCCAACCGCGTAAGGAACGCAAAATCAAGGAACATAACACTGGTATGACGGAAACTAGGGCAGCAAGAGTGGAACAAAACACCAGGCATAAGGCCGAGCCTTCCACCCTTTACCAAGTATATAGATGCATTAATTAAAATAAGAGATATTGTGATGTCCTAAAATAACCATGTTCCAACATGGAACAAACTTCAACTTCATCTGCAACTAACAATGCTATAAGAGGGGTTGAGCAAAATCGGTAACTTAGCCAAACACCGAATTGCTAGGAAAGTGGGTTAGAAGCTTGACATGGCAATATGGGAGGCATGATATAACAAGTGGTAGGTAGCCGACATAACGATAGAGCGAACAACTAGCAAGCAAAGATAGAAGTGATATTGAGGGTATGGTCATCCTGCCTGCAATGTTCTCAGAGTTGTCGAAAGCTTGATCCTCGTTAGCGTACTCAACAGGTTCCTCATTAGCGTACTCGTCTCCTGGCTCTACCCAAGGCAAGAACACAAGGAATGAAACAACAATCAATCATGGTGCAATGCACAAGCAACATGATGCAATACATGGCATGATATGCAAGATATGATATGCGAAGCATATGCGTGCTCCGGAAGGGAAAGAATGATCAAGGCATAAACTTAGCAAACCAAGTATGCCGCTGGAAAGATGAGGTGATTTCGGTCAAAACCAATATAAGGATCACCGGAAACGGATGCACGGTTTGCAAATGACAAGCAATACAAGGATGATGCAAATCTGCGGTTAACAGCATGATAGCACTTAGAATGCAACAAGAAACTATGCTACAATACTCCACCATAGCAACAAAGCAGATGGCAGTGAAGTAAAAGAGATGCTTGACAAAACATGAACACTGAGCTACGGCTAAATCACACTAGAACAGGTTCAAACAAGCATGGCAAAAGTGCAAAATCACTAAGTGCCTGAAAACTGCAACATTGTGAAAAGGATTAGCAAAATCACCAAGTGCCTGAAAACAGCAACATTATGAATGCTACTTTGCATTCTTGTGCTAGTCACCACATAGCTCCTAAAAATACAAGACTTGTACCTCTGTAAAGATGGCTTGATGTAGCTCAAACCACATGTAGACATCATGCTCATAGGATGCACACACAAAATGCAACGAAAAGGACAAATCATAAAGTTCTGATAAGAACCAGCAGATAACATTTTATAGCACTATTGCAACGATGATAATGGCATCAAAATGGACAGTAACATGCATACAAATGCCGCTAACATGAAGAGCTTAACGAGGCGAACATTTTGATATATCATATGCATGAATCGGAGTCACGGTCATGGAGATATAGCATGTGGAACAAGGCATGAAAATGTTGCGGGATGGAGGGATCTGGGATGGTGCGGCATAGGACGGATCCCGGGCGTTTGGATGCGGGGATGGGCGGATCTCATCCACCTTCTCCGGATCCGACCGGAGAGGAACTCTGGCGAGCTCGGGCGATGCTCCGGCGATGACGGGGGAGCACCGGGACGCGGGATCCGGCGGAGGAGGTCAAAGGCGGTGCAGATCCGGCGTGACAGGCGGCGGTGGAGGTGCTCCGGCGAGGAGCGGTGCGGCTCCGGCGGCTCGGCAATGGAAGGAGGCGGCGGGGCACTTGCAAGGCGGCGGCAGCGCGCGGTGGCCGGGGCGGCGCGCGGGTTGGCGGTGGCGGCAGCGTGCGAAGGGCGGCGGCGGCGGTTGATAACCCACAAGTATAGGGGATCGCAACAGCTTTCGAGGGTAGAGTATTCAACCCAAATTTATTGATTCGACACAAGGGGAGCCAAAGAATATTCTCAAGTATTAGCAGCTGAGTTGTCAATTCAACCACACCTGGAAACTTAGTATCTGCAGCAAAGTGTTTAGTAGCAAAGTAATAGGATAGTGGTGGTAGCAGCAACAAAAGTAAAGACAGCAAAAGTAATGTTTTTGGTATTTTGTAGTGGTTGTCACAGTAGCAGCGGGAAAGTAAATAAGCGAGAACTAGTATATGGAAAACTCATAGGCACCGGATCAGTGATGGATAATTATGCTGGGTGCGGTTCATCATGTAACCGTCATAACATAGGGTGACACAGAACTAGCTCCAATTCGTCAATGTAATGTAGGCATGTATTCCGTATATAGTCATACGTGCTTATGGAAAAGAACTTGCATGCCATCTTTTGTCCTACCCTCCCGTGACAGCGGGGTCATATTGGAAACTAAGGGATATTAAGGCCTCCTTTTAATAGAGAACTGGAACAAAGCATTAGCACATAGTGAATACATTAACTCCTCAAACTATTGTCATCACCGGGAGTGGTCCCGATTATTGTCACTTCGGGGTTGCCGGATCATAACACATAGTAGGTGACTAGAGACTTGCAAGATAGGATCAAGAACTCACATATATTCACGAAAACATAATATGTTCAGATCTGAAATCATGGCACTCGGGCCCTAGTGACAAGCATTAAGCATAGCAAAGTCATAGTAACATCAATCTCAGAACATAATGAATACTAGGGATCAAACCCTAACAAAACTAACTCAATTACATGATAAATCTCATCCAACCCATCACCGTCCAGCAAGCCTACGATGCAATTACTCACGCACGGTGGTGAGCATCATGAAATTGGTGATGGAGGATGGTTGATGATGCCGACGGCGACGAATCACCCTCTCCGGAGCCCCGAATGCACTCCAGATCAGCCCTCACGAGAGGTTTTAGGGCTTGGCGGCGGCTCCGTATCGTAAAACGCGATGATTTCTTCTCTCTGGTTTTTTTCTCTCCGAAAGCAAATATATAGAGTTGGAGTTGGCGTCGGAGGGTTTCCAGGGGGCCGACCCCACCCTCATGAGAAGGGTGTGGGACCCCTGGTCTTCATCTTTGGCGAGGATTTTTTATTGTTTTTTCTAAGATGTTCCCTGGAGTTTCAGGTCATTCCGAGAATATTTGTTTTCTGCACATAAAACAACACCATGGCAATTCTGCTGAAAACAGCGTCAGTCCGGGTTAGTTCCATTCAAATCATACAAGTTGGAGTCAAAAACAAGCGCAAAAGTGTTTGGAAAAGTAGATATGACAGAGACGTATCAGCGGTGCGCGAAGGCGGCGGGGTGGTGCGCGAGGGCGGCAGTGGTAGTGGTGCAGCGGCGCGGCACCGGTGAAGAGCGGCGGCGAGATCCGTCGGCGGGCGGCGCGACTCGGGCTCGCGGGGCACGCGGTGGGAGGCCGAGAGATTGGTGAGTTGGCAGACTAGGGAGGTTGAGTTCTTTGCATGCACCCCAGAGTTCGAACCTCTCAAGGGTCTGCGGAACCCGAGATCCGACACCAGCCGTCGCTGTCATGGCCCAGAAGGCCACGCATCCCGAGCGCTAGCGGGCGTCGACCAGGTGGAGCGAGAAGAAATGGTGAAACAGGGCAACGGAAGGAGCAATGCCCACCATAGCCTCGCACAGGTAGGCGAAGACGGCGAGGAGGAGGATGGATTGGGGGTCCATATGCAGCGCCTGGATCTGGTAATGCGAGAGTATGGCATTGAAGAAATCAGAGAAAGGGGGATCTGGCCAGCCAAGAGAGCGTGAAGATGGATGGGGATCTCTGTGGCCTCCATGTCGATCATAGCCTTGGAGGGGGGCCAAGACGTCGTCGCCTTCCACTTGTTTGGATCAGCGGCAAGGGCCGGCTGGACCTTGGCCAACCCCTCTTGATTGATCATCGTTGACCTCTCAAGAGCAGGCTCCAAGATTGGCCGGGATTCGGCTGGAGCGTAAGCTTTTCCCTTCTTATTCGACCGCGGGGCCATGGCGGCGAGAGAGGGTTGACGTCGTCACCGAATTTGGGAGAAGAGCTGCGATTTTGCAAGAAAGAGGAGGAGCCGAGGGCAAGCATGACGAGCAATGATGGCAAGGCTGCGTTAGCAACAGGCGGCTGCCAAGCCTGACAGTTATTGAGGTAGTGTGGGGAAGTGGGGGCGCCCACGGCTCATCAAGCGCCATGCGTCGACCAAGGCCGCAGGCGGTTGGGGCCTGCGGCACTTCGCCCTTGCCCCTTGGCTTCGCCTCGAAGCCAAGTTCGAGCGCGCCTTGGTCCCGGGCTACCGTCCACGTTCTGGGAACAGGGTTACCCAGACTTGCCTTCTTGCGACCCTCGGCGTGGCACCATCGATGGCCTGGTACGGACCACCTTCGACATCAACAACTCAAGACCCTCACGAGGGGCCAAGCCTCGCGAGGCGGACGACACCAAGACCGCCAGAAGGAGCGGCATCCTTAGGCCATCTCCTGAGGAGCGGGGATCTCTATGCAAGCCTCGCCTCGTGAGGTTAGGATGGCGTAAGCCATGACAACCAAGGCCAGGCGTGCGCTAGCGGGCGCAGGACAGTAGTTTCCTCTTTGGTGCTAAGGAGGAAAGCGCAGGCACGGAGTCGTGAGGAATCAACCAAAGGTTTCCATTCCCATGCAACAAGACCAAGACCGCCAGGATGGCAGGACGGAGGTCATCGCCCGGCCCACCACGGTGTCACGACTAGAAGCTTTGCATGCAAAGACTACTTTTGTCAGGATAAGATGTATTAGTTGTCTCACTTTGAATTTGGCTATTGTGGGATCCCTTGCTCCCTCCATTTTCGGGGAAGAGGACCAACGCCACTATAAATATAGCTTAGCCACCACCATAGGAGGAGGCGGATACATTCGAACTCTTACCAGCTCACACGAAAACAAGAACGAACCTCCTGAGGTTGTTCTTCCACTGTACCAGTTCATCCTTAGCCGACCTCGAGGACAAATCCACCACAAAGTAGGAGTGGGGTTTTACACCACAAGGTGGCCTGAACCAGGGTAAACTGTTGTGTCCCATTTCCTTCTTGTCCATCGAGCTTGGCCGTGAGGTTGGCGAGTAGGCATACTGGGAAGGTTGAGTTCTTCGCACGCACCCAGGAGTTCGAATCTATCAAGGGTCTGTGGAGCCCGAAATCCGACAGCGCCCAGGGGGGTAGGGCGTGCCCCCACCCTTGTGGGCCCCTCGTGCACTCCATGATCTAATTTCTACGCTTATATATTCCCATATATCACTGAACCAACAGAGGCATCCATGAAAACACTTTTCCACCACCACAAGCTTCTGTACCCATGAGAACCTATCTTGGGACCTTTTCCGGCACCCTGCCGGAGGGGGATTCGACCACGGAGGGCTTCAAGATCAACTCTATTGCCCTTCCGATGAAGCATGAGTAGGTTACCTCAGACCTACGGGTCCATAGCTAGTAGCTAGATGGCTTCTTCTTCTCTATTCGATGTAATACTCTTTTGCGGTGTGTTTGCCGAGATCCGATGAATTGTGGATTTATGATCAGCTTATCTATGAATATTATTTGAATCTTCTCTGAATTCTTTTATGCATGGTTTGGTTTGGCAAACTAGATTGTTTTTTCTTGCAATGGGAGAAGTGCTTAGCTTTGGGTTTAATCTTGCGGTGTCCTTTCCCAGTGATAGTAGGGGCAGCAAGGCACGTATTGTATTGTTGCCATCGAAGATAAAAAGATGGGGTTTTCATCATATTGCTTGAGTTAATTTCTCTACATCATGTCAACTTGCTTAATACGTTACTCCGTTCTTTAAGAACTTAATACTCTAGATGCATGCTGGATAGCAGCCGATGTGTGGAGTAATAGTAGTAGATGCAGAATTGCTTTGGTCTACTTGACACGGTCGTGATGCCTATATTCATGATCATTGCCTTAGATAT
This sequence comes from Triticum urartu, assembly GCF_003073215.2. Classification (NCBI taxonomy): domain Eukaryota; kingdom Viridiplantae; phylum Streptophyta; class Magnoliopsida; order Poales; family Poaceae; genus Triticum; species Triticum urartu. The sequence continues at coordinate 371,855,431 of NC_053028.1, read as the reverse complement.
CATCATAACTTTGCACTTTTCTATCAATTGCTTGGTAGTAATTTGTTCACCCACCATATTATTTTCTATCTTGAGAGAAGCCTCTAGTGAAACCTATGGCCCCCGGGTCTATTTTGCATCATATAAGTTTCCGATCTACTATTTTGCAATCTTTTACTTTCTGTTCTATAAACCAAAAATATTTACTTTACTGTTTATCTATCTCTATTATATCTCATTTTTGCAAGTAACCGTGAAGGGATTGACAACCCCTCTATCGCGTTGGGTACAAGTTGTTTGATTGTTTGTGCAGGTATTCGGTGACTTGTGTGTTGTATCCTACTGGATTGATACCTTGGTTCTCAAACTGACAGAAATACTTATCTCTACTTTGCTGCATCACCCTTTCCTCTTCAAGGGAAAAACCAATGCAAGCTCAAGAAGTAGCACCTGCAGGCAAGTTGCTCGGTTTTCTGGTTTCAGAAAGGGGCATTGAAGCTAACTCGGAGAAGATTAAGACCATCACTTCACTTTCTAAGCTGGCATGTGTCAATGACGTCTAGCGCCTAGTGGGCTGCATCATGACTTTGAGCCGGTTTATAAGTCGCCTAGGAGAGAAGGCCATTCCTTTATATCTGATGATGAAGATGACATGTCACTTTGTTTGGAGTGATCTGCTAATGAGGCGTTTGAGGTGCTCAAGAAACAGTTAGCTAAGCCTCCCGTCCTTGCTGCTCCCATTGAGAAAGAGCCTTTGATCCTCTACATGGCGGCTAATAATAAAACAGTCAGCATGGCAGTTATTGTGGAGCGCAAGGAGGAGGGTAAGGAATACCTAGTTCAGCGGCTGACTTATTATATTAGCGAGGTTTTCACTAAGTCCAAACAACGATACCCACATTGGCAAAAGCTGGTGTTTGGGGTCTTCATGGCAAGTCGGAAGCTGAAGCATTATTTTCTTGGCCATCCTATTATTATGGTCAATTCTGCTCCTTTAGGGGATATTATTCAGAACAAGGAGGCCACAGGCCAGGTTGCTAAGTGGGCAATCAAACTTGGACCTCACGTTTGAAGTATGTGCCAAGAACATCCATCAAGTCTCAGGCTTTGGTGGATTTCATAAATGACTGGACATAATTGCAGGCACCTGAGGAGAAGCCTGACAGCACATATTAGACAATCCACTTTGATGCGTCCATGCAGTTGGAGGGCTCGGGGGCTAGAATTTTTTTGACTTCCCAGCGAGGTGACAAAGTTTGTTATGTTTTAAGGCTAATGTTTCCTTGTACTAACAATGCAGCTGAGTATGAAGCATTGCTCCATGGCCAAAGAGATGAATTTAAGCTAGGTCAGGTGCCTGGGTGACTCAGACCTTGTGTCTCAGTAGGTCTGAGGAAAGTGGGACTCTAAAAACCCATTCATGGCGGCTTATCACCGGGTGGTTGATAATATTGCTGGTCACTTCAAGGGTTTTTAGGTGGATCACCTTGATAGACGAAAGAACGAGGCGGCTGATGCATTGTCTTGGCTTGGTTCTCAACGTAAGCCAGTGCCTCCTAATGTGTTCCTTGATGTACTACACAATCCTTCTGTCAAGTTACCGTCCGAACAAGACCTTGTTGTCCCTGACTCAGAGGCACAATTGGTGGCGGCTCTTCATGCTATTCCAGATTGGACTTTGCCTTATCTAGCTATATGACCCGGGGCGAGTTACTCGAGGATGAAACTTTGGCATGGAAATAACCAGGAGGTCTAAGTCTATGACTATCGTCAACTGCGGGTTACACCGCTGCAGTGTGACAGGTGTATTCCAACATTGTGTTTCTCCTGAGGAGGGCCGTGAAATCTTATGAGGGATTCATGAAGGCGATTACGGTCATCATGTCGGCTCAAAATCTTTAGTGGCTAAAGGTTTTCGTCATGGGTTTTATTGGTTGATGGCTCATGCTGATGCGAAAGATATCGTTAGCAAGTGTGATGGGTGTCAGAAATTTTCTAGACGAGCTCATGTGCCGGCTCGAGAATTGCGGGTGATTCTGATAACTTGGTTGTTTGCAATCTGGGGGCTTGATATGGTTGGACCGTTCAATAGGTACAAGGACAGGAAGACCAACCTTTTGGTGGCGGTTGACAAGTTTACCAAGTGGGTTGAGGCAGAGCCAGTTAGCAAGTGTGACGCAGCGACTGCAGTTCAGTTTGTTAAAAAGCTAATCTTCCACTTTGGTTACCCTCATAGTATCATCACTGATAATTGTACTAATTTTTCCAAAGGAGCTATGAAGGAATTTTGTCAAAGAGAGCATATTCGTCTTGATGTTTTTTCAGTAGCTCATCCACGGTCTAATGGTCAAGCAGAATGGGCTAATTAAGAAATTTTGAGAGGTATTAAGCCCTGGCTTATGGTTCCTTGGAGCGAAGGCCTGGTGTCGGGGTACACAAACAGGGGCGTATGTTTCCCCTAACTTGTGCACGGATAGCTAGACACCAACCCATCAAGATCACAACATCCAAGACCATACCAAGCCCAAGAGATCGGCTCTTTGAAGACTTAGAGTGCAGATCAAGAAGACCAAGTCAAGCCAGAGAAGCAAGATACCACTAAGGGGAAACCTCCCTTTCCAGACAGGCGAGCGTAGCGAGGTCAAGGTTGCCTCATAAGCAAGCCCCGAGACTGTCCCTATAGGCCTGCCGGGGCTTACACGGGCGCACTACCCCGCCAAGGCACCACCGCACCACCTCACAGCGACGCAAGTCACCAATCTGTGCGGTGTTAAGCCTCCAAGTGAATAAGTGGTTGTTTTTTCGCCAGATGGCTGCCACTTCCTACAAATAGCACCTCCAAATGACACCCGTCCAGTGACGTGTCACACAGACACGAGAGAAGGTGGCCAAACAGCCCACCAAGGTGTGTCGGGCAAGCTCTGATGTGACACTAAGCGGCGCATTTAATGCGCTCTGCCCTGTCTGCACAGTTAGGTATGATAGCACTATTTGCTATCTAATCAGTGCGTAATGATTGATTTGCCACTGTGGTGGCCCCTTAATCTATAAAAAGAGGCCCATGGCAAACATAGAAAGGATTTAGACCTTTGTACACTCGTACGTGCATAGTTCCTCTCGCCCCGAGGCAACCCTGTCGGGCTAGAGCACTGCATTTCCACCACAATACACCATCAATCCACCAAAGCAGGAGTAGGGTCTTACGCCTCGCCGTGGCCCAAACCTAGGAAAAATTGCCCGTGTGATCTCTGTCGTGCTGTGCGACGCTCTCCGCTCTTTGTGCAATGTGCTCATCCCCCCTGCCGAACCACAAGGGGCTCATGGCCCCATAGGTGGCCGTGGTTTCCCATGACATCTTTGGCGCGCCAGGTAGGGGGGCACTTGCGCGAACCCAAGGGCATAACCGGCGCGTCATCTTCATCGCCATTTTCTTCATCAACGGCTACGTCATCCGTGATGCCTGAATTGAGGCAGAGGGTGGATAGAATAGGGGGAGAAGTGTCGCTTCTCCCACACCTTGTTCCGACTCCGTCACCGCCCACTACCACGGCTGCTGCGGCAGCAAGAACTAGTAACGATGGCATCGAACCTCTCTTGACGATTCACGTAGCATGAAGGCCATGTAGGCCTCGTTCGGGGGAAGGGAACAAGGTGCGTAGGTACAAGGTCTCTTTTTCCGCCTCCCTCACTTACAGACAATCGAGCCACTCTGGGTTTTTGCATCTTCAATGTCGAAGAGCACCACGCAAAACTCGGTTCAAGCATTTGCCCTACTTAAGGAAATCCTGAGTGGAGCGTTGGTGCGAATTCATTAACAGATGCCCCGGCAAGTGCACTCCGTCAAGGCCATATGCATTAGTCGGCTTTCACGCCAGCTTCCCCCGATTGTCTAAGGAAGGATGGAGAGGACAAGAAAGGGACCTGTTGTACCTTACACCGCCCTTTTCCACCCGCCAGATACTCATGGATTTTCTATCGGCCCCTGCCGGGAGCCCGGGAACCATGAGCACAGCATCCATCCTTCCCGAGGCATGAAGACGCGGCAAGCGCTCGTGGTAGAATGGAACTGGAGGAGGCAAAGATAAAAGCTAAGTTCATGCAGTTATTGTTCCCTTATGAGTTTTAGTTTTTGCGTTTCGTTTATCCCTCGGGTATTGAATTGTTCGTATGAGGAAATCCCTCGTGTGATGGCACCTTGCTAGTCTTTTTGTCTGCACCCTCATTTTGTTACGAGCCCGCTTGTAGAATGAGTGGCTGCGTCAAATGCTACCAAGGAAAAACTTGCCGGGACACATCTATGCCAAGATGAATGTTAAGGGCTTGACCCTTACAACAATGGCGACAAATATGATACCGGCAGACGACCAAAACATGCATAGGGGCTAATCATACGAACACCGACGAATGAACCTTAATGGGATAAACGAGCAACTAAGATTAAGAAAAAACATCAGTCTCACACGAGCATAAATGAAACGATGTCTAAACACAGGAGTTGCATCATGTTTTGTTACACAATAGCATAAGTGGTGAAGGCAGATTAGCGCTGGGTTTGGCGACCACGTGGAGCCATTGGGACTCTAAGGACCTTGGCGGCGAGTGGAGTAGCTTTCTCTTCAGAAGCAGGAACGTCCGCACCATCCGACGGCTTGCTGAAGCCATCAGCAAGGTCGATATCTGATGGCGGCAGGTGATGTTACTCAAAACCATGAAGAGGGCGTCGCGGACCAGCTTCCAGTATTCAGTAAGGAAGCGACCGACCCTCCCCTCTTCATGCGTCTTCTTCTTGTCAATCAACTCATTGAAGAAGACCCCTAGCTTGGCATTGGGGGCCTCCTGCGTGCTGGCGAAATCGACTGGCGCTTCCATGCCCATTGCCGCAGTTTGGGCAGTAAGGCGTTTGTTGACGTCGATCAACTCTTGGTCCAGAGGTTGACCTGCCCAGAGTGGTTCACCAGCTTGTCCTCCGCATCCTTCCGAAGGTGCCTTGCAGTGTCCAGATCCTTCGACAACTACTTCTCGCGGGCCTCGACAGATTCTATCGAGCTCTCCAGAGTACCAACCCTGGCCTTCATGTCTTCAATGGTGCCGTTGGAATCTGCAAGGTCTTGGCTCTTGGAGGAGAGCTGCGACTGTACAACTTTCAGGAGAACCTCTGCCTTTCGTGCCTCCTCCTTGAGAGTCTTGACTTCTTTGACGCTTCCAGCAAGCTCTTCTATCAGTTTAGCCACTTGCCGATCGAGATCCACCTTGGCAGTGGAAGCCACAACAAGGTCGTCGGCATGCTTCTTCAGCTGAGCGGCAGAGTCGGCTCCAAGGGCATCCAGGCGGCCTTATGCTTGTCCTCCAGCTCTTTGGTGCGCTGATGAACGAGGACCTCCAGGTCATCATCCTTGGTGTGGAGAGTGGCTTCGAGTCTCTCCTCCCGGAAGGCGATTTCCTGATCCTTGGCGTCCAAGAGCGTATTCCGTTCTGCCAGGCGCGCCTCTCGAGCGATGAAATCTTCCCTTGTCATCAAGAGTGTCTCATGCTGCTTCAAGACGATCTGGAACTGCTTGACATGCCAGTCGCGCAGCTCGACTCCCTTGTCCTTCAACCTCTGGTCCACCTGATTGGCGGACTTGCGCTGTTCTTTGAGCTCCTGCCATTTCTGGTGATGCCGGTCCCGCGTCTCTTTGATGCCTGCCACCATGGACTCCATGAAGGAAAAATCCTTGGCGACAGAGACGGAGTTGTCCACTTCTTTGACCCCTTGGTACAACGACGCCAGAATGCACTGAAGTTCTTGATCAAGTTCCGCGCTCGTCTCCGCTGATGAGCTAGGGCTCCAAGCCCAGGCTATGCAAGCACCAACGCCATCTGGCTCGAGAGTGGCAGCGAGGCTCCCACCATGGTTCCTAATGTGGGGAGGTGATCCATGGTTTGAAGAGGAAATCTCTCCTCGACCGCCGCTCCTGCCCCTGGCGTGCTGTCAGGAGTCTGCCCCGTCTCCGTTGGGGGCTCCTGAACACTCCCGGAAGCATCCTCCAGCCCTTTCATGGCAGCAATCTTGATAGCCTCGTTAGCGACATCTCTCCCTATGCTAGACACTTCCTCCAGCAATTTGGGATCCTCATCCTGGGGGACTGCAAGCGAGGATGACAAGCGACAATACAGAAGAAGAAGTATTTAGAAGACCGACAACATGAGGCAAGATGATAAAATAAGGAGAGAGGTCAAGGGAAGAGGGGCGAGCAAGTTACCCGGAGAGGTCTTCCGGGCAGAAGCTTCAGTTTCCCCGGCAACATCAGTTGCTGGGGAAGGTCGCCACCGCCTTCCTCGGTAACCATGATGTTGTCCTCGGCGGACTCTTCTGTGGAGGCCCATGGGGAGGATCCCTCAGCTCAATCAGCAGGAAGGGAAGGCCCCTCCTGGAAGGGCTCACCTTGAGTAGTCCCTTCTCCTCCTTTGGTCCTAATGGTGGGGAGCTCTCCTCCATCGCTCCCCATGGGAGGAGCCTCTTCTACACTTCTAGGGTGGGGGCTGAGCTGGGGGCTGTGTGCTGGGACGCTCGTGCCGCTCCCTGCCGGGCCTGTACCTTCCACGGTCATCGGTGGCTCCGCGTGACTTAGCTGCTTGGTCCGGTGGATGAGGGTCTCCGTGTCCTGCTCCTCCTCCCTGTCGACGATAGCAAGCGAGATCAGTCATCAGATACAAGCAAGCATACTAAAGCTACAACGAAATAAGAAGAGAGGGAGGGAGTGGTCTCCATTACTCTTCGTCAATGAGCATGGAGTTTAGCTCGAACTACATGGGTGGCAAAGGTGCCCTACTCCAATTCTGGGGCGGAGGAACGGAGCTCTCTGGCAACTTCGATCCCTGCTGAGGCGCAGGAGACTCCGACAAGGACGAGATCTGCGAGGAGCTTGAGGCGGACTGAGAGCTGGAGTCAACTCCCGTAGCCGTTGGTTGCTTGGCGGGAGGGGTTTTCACCTTGGCAAGGCGAGAGAACTGCGAGCACACCATGTTCTGCTCGTTGCTCTTGGTGCTCGTCTTCTTCACCTTCTTGGCGGCAGGCGCAGGATCGGGAACCGCCGCACCCCGATTGGCGGCATGCCTGCACGGGCGCTGATCTAAGATTGGCTCGGGGGCTTGAGGGCCTGCCATTAGCCACTCCTTGTCGGGCTCCCTTGCCTCTTCAACCACCTCCTCCTGGACCTCTGCTACCGCGGTGACCAGAGCCTTGATCCCGGAGGATTCCTCCCCGGCAGGCTCGGAACCGACAGGATCCTCCCCGGCAACATCTTCCGTGGCGCGTGCCTCGCTATCACCATGGGAGGAACCTTCATCATCAACTTTCTCCTTTCCCTTCGCGGCCTTCCCGTCTATCACCATTGCGGCAACACGAAACACCCTGTCCTCCTCTAGCCTCTTCCTAATGTACGCCTCCTCCATGTTGGAGGTGCGCTTGTACATCCTGGTCTCCACCCTGGTAGCTCTTTCCACCAGAGTGGAGGACCATTTGAGCTCTTCGTCGAGTGTGGGTAACTTCTAGTCACCCACAACTCCATGAGCATTGTAGTCCGGCATCCATTTCAAGATCTGATCCCTGGTGGAATTTATGGGATGACATTTGCCAGTAGCTTGAACAGCCTAAAGCGGCCAAAAAGTTGGTCGCATAACCAGGCATGGCCATAGACTGACATGTTATTGGCCAGGCCAGGGAGCAATCTCATCCTATCAGCAGCATCTCCATACTCCCAGACGAACCTATCCCTTTTCTGTAGTGGGGAGATGTGACGAAGGAGAAAGTTAGCCCCACATGCTCGATAGTCAGCCCGACAGCCTTCAAGCGGGTAACCCTGTTTATTGCCGGGTGGAGCCTGTTGTCAGAAAGGCCCACTGCACTCCAACCGCTGCCTCGCTCTACGCACTCTGACCGCGCTTGGCAAAAATCTGGGGCCTTCTCGTCCTGAATCCAACATCAATCTCCCCTCCACTCCTTCCATCTCTCACACTATAGGCCGGGGATGTGATCCCAAATTTTCCTCGGCACTCATTGTCGGCGTCTTGGGAATGGGGTACCCAGACTTGCCTGCTTGCGGCCCAGGGCATGGCTCCTTCAACGGCCTGGTACGGCCCATCTTCAACAGCAACCACTCAAGACCCTCACGAGGGGCCAAGCCTCGCGAGGCGGACGACACCAAGACCACCTCCGGGGCAGTCTTGCTAGGCTGCCTCGTGAGGAGCGGAGATATCTATGCAAGGTGCACCTCACAAGGTCCGCGTGACGTGAGCCATGATGACCAAGGCCAGACGGGCGCCAGCGGGCGCATGTGCCAGTTTCCTCTTTGGTGCTTAGGAGGCAGGCGCAGGCGAGGAGTCCCGAGGCATCAGGCAAAGGTTTCCGTATCGGTGCATCAAGACCAAGACCAGCAGGACGGAGGTCACCGTGGAGCCCATGGCGGCATCACCACCAGAGCCTTTGGCACGCGAAGACCACCTTTTGTCAGGATAACTTGTACTAGTTGTCTCCCTTTGAAATTGGCCGTTGTGGGATCCCTTCCCGCCTAAACATTTGGGAAGAGGACTAGTGCCTCTATAAATAGGGCTAGCCACCACCATAGTGGAGGATCGGCTCATCTTGGATCGGATCCACTCCACCAAGGCCACCTCACCAGCTCATCGAGCTCAAGAACACCTCTCCTCAGGAGGGTGTTCGTCCATTGTACTAGTTCATCATCAGCCCACGAGGCAATCCACCACACCACACTAGAGTAGGGTATTACACTACAACGGTGGCCCGAATGAGTATAAACTCTCGTGTCACTTGTTCCTTGGGTTCGGCGAGCTAGGCTTAGAGATCGCCGCGAGAGTGAGCGAGGAAGAGAGAGATCTTCGTGCGCACCCCAGTGTTCGAACCTCAAGGGTTTGCCGGAACCCACAATCCGACATTTGGCACGCCAGGTAGGGGTGCGCCGAAGCTTCGCCTCTCCGCTTGCTTCATCCAGCTCCATGGCCGACGCCATCCCCCCTATTAGGCTGGCGGGCGCCTACGGATGCGCCGCGGGCGTCCAGGACTTCACCCACGCTTTGCGGCAGGTGTGGTGGCCACACAAGTTCAAGCCGGAGATGCCACCCCGCTATGACAGCATGGCAGATCCGGTGGCCTTCCTGCAGGCGTATGAGGAGGCCATCCTCAAAGCCAGAGGCGACGTCCAGGTCATGGCCAACTGGTTTCCCTGGCCCTGGCCGGCGTGCCACACGCCTGGCTGCTCAGCCTGCCAGGATCTTCGGTGGCCTCCTGGGAGGAGTTGTGCCGCCTCTTCATCGCGCTCTTCGCAACACAGGCGCCTCTCGCCGTAGCAGCCCTCTTCGGTGGTTCACGGGCGCCACCCTCGGATCGCCATGTCAAGCAGTTCTTCCGCCAGGTGGGCGCTGCCCGCGTGTAGCCTGGGGCTCCCCCGGGATGGGCGGCGCCCCAGGCCGACCTCACCTTCAGCTCGGAGGACTACCCAGTTATAATTGCGGGCTCGGGCGCGCTCCCGATGTTGTGCACACCCACCATCTGCAACATGGTGGTGACCAAGACCATCATCGACGGCGGAGCCGGCCACAACGTGCTCTCTATGGAAGCCTTCAGCTTGCTTCATGTACCATACGGCAGGCTCCGCCCCACCAAGCCTTTCTCTAGGGTCGACATCGGCTCCACTAGCCCCCTGGGGTAAATACGCCTCCATGTCACCTTTGGTACCCGTGACAACTACCATACCGAGATGATCGACTTCGACATCGCCCACATCGGCCTCCCGTACAACGCCATCCTCGGGTACCCTGCATTGGCTCAGTTCATGGCGGCAACCCATCTAGCCTACAACCTCATGAAGATGCCGGGGAGCGGCGGCATTCTCACCGTGGTAGGGGACACCAAGGAAGCCCTAACGGCTCTCAAGCTCGCCTCTAGAGCCGCTGCGGCGGCACGTCTAGCCGATGAGGTCGCCCCAGCAAAAAAGAAGTAGATGTTCACTCAAGATTGGGCTGAAACCAAGCAAGTGCTGGTCGAGGAAGATGGGACCTTGGGAGCCACTTTCACCATAGGCGCCAACCTCGACCCCAACCAAGAAGAGGCGCTGGCGCGCCGACAGTCCATGAATAAGCAGTATTTCATCAGCCAGGAAACCCACAAGCTACAAGCTGCGGGCGTCATCCGCGAGGTCCGGTACCCAGAATGGCTGGCGAACCCCGTCGTTGTGCCCAAGAAAGGTGGGAAGGAACGTATGTGCGTCGACTTCACCAACCCCAACAAAGCCTACCCTCAAGACCCGTTCCCACTTCCGCGCATCGACCAGATCGTCGACTCCACCGTAGAATGCGACCTGCTGTGTTTTCTAGATGCCTTCTCGGGATATCACCAGATCAAGATGGCGGTGGAGGACGTGGAGAAGACAACCTTCCTGACCCCGTGCAGGTTATACTGCTACACCTACATGTCGTTCGGACTGCGCAACGCTGGGGCAACCTTCCAGCGGCTGATGCACATCGCCCTGGGACAACAGCTCGGGAGGAACGCTGAGGCCTTTGTCGACGACATCATGGTGAAATCTCGGGAGGCGAGGACCCTCATAGAAGACTTGGAGAAAACTTTCGCCATCCATAGAAGTGCGTGTTCGGCGTCCCTTCGGGCAAGCTGCTGGGTTTCCTCGTGTCGCACAGGAGGATCGAGGCAAATCCGGAGAAGGTCAAGGCAATAGAAGACATGAGCCCGCCCCAAACTCTCAAGGAAATGCAGAAGCTCGCGGGTTGCGTGACCTTGTTGGGGCGCTTCATCTCCAAGCTGGGAGAACGCGCCCTGTTGTTCTTCAAGCTGATGAAGAAGAAGGGCCCGTTGAGTGGACCCCTGAGGCCGACCTGGCCCTTCAAGACCTCAAGAGATATTTGACCAGTCCTCCAATGATGGTCGCGCCTAGACCCCTCAAGCCCCTGGTGCTCTACCTAGCCGCCACGCCCCACTCAGCCAGCGCGACGTTGGTGGCTGTCCGGGAGGAGCGCCGGGCCAAGGATGCGCCGCGTAATGCCGAACCTCTAGCCGGGACGGAGTGGCACCAGGATGGCGCCGCTAAAGCCACGATGACGCCTGCGTACGATCGGACCCCACAAGATGGCATCTCTGGGCCTACGGAGGTCGTGGTGAGCAACCAAGCTCCTGAGGTCCCCATACCTCGGGAGGCGCCACAACCTCTTGAGGCCACATGCTCCACCGATGCTCCCACCCTCGTTGAGCACCCAGTCTACTTTGTCAGCACGGTACTACAGGACACAAGGGCATGATACCCCATGCCGCAGAAGCTCCTGCTCGCTCTCCTGGTGGCCTCACGCAAGCTGCGTCACTATTTCCAATGCCACCCAATTAAGGTCGTCTCAGCCTACCCACTGGAGAGGGTGCTCCGGAGCTCCAACGCAGCGGGAAGAGTCGCTGAGTGGAACACTGAGCTGCAGGCGTTTCAGCTGGAGTTCAGCACAACCAGGGTCATCGCCGACTTCGTGGCAGAATGGACAGACGCTCCGGAACCCGAAGCGGGCGAGAACCGATCCCTTTCGCTAGGAAGTGAAGCGCCAGACGGCTGGGTCATGTACTTCGATGGCGCTTTCGCACGCCAGCGCGTGGGGGCTGGAGCCGTACTCATCTGGCCCACTCAAGACAAGCTCTACTACGCTATGCAACTCTGCTTCCAGCGGGGCGAGAAGGTCTCCAACAACATCGCGGAGTACGAAGGCTTGATTGCCGGCCTCAAGGCTGCGGTGGCCTTGGGGGTGAAGCGTCTCACCATCAACGGTGACTCTCAGCTCCTCGTCAACTTCTCCAACAAGGTATACGAGCCAAAGGACGAGCACATGGAGGCATACCTCACGGAGGTACGCAAAATGGAGAAGCAATTCCAGGGCCTAGAACTGCATCATTTGCCTCGTGGCACAAACAAGGAAGCGGACGATATCACCAAGAGGGCGTCAAGGCAACAGCCCCAGGAGCCTAGCGTCTTCGAGGAGTAGCTCTTTAAGCCTTCAATGGCCCCTCCAACTCCGGAGCCTACGCCGCTTCAAGAGGAGCTCCAACCACCACCAACCTCAGGAGCGTGCTTGCTCCTTGCGCTTGAGACTCAGGAGGGGTGCTGGACTGAATAATTCAAGGTGTACCTACTGTGGGGGACACTGCCGGAGAAAGAGGAGGACGCGGAGCGCGTGGCCCGGCAAGCTATGGCGTATTGCATCCAGGATGGTGAGTTGTACAGGAAACGACCCAACGATTTTCTTTGCGATGCATCTCCAGGAAGCAGGGCGAGATGCTAGCTGACGTACACGGCGGGGACTGCGGGCATCACTCGTCATCGCGCACCCTGGTTGGCAAGGCGTTCCACAACGGATTCTACTGGCCCACGGCACCTAGCGATGCAACCGAGTTGGTGAAATCCTGCGAGGCTTGCCAGCTCCATGCCAAGAAAATCCACTAGCCTTCTCAGGGCCTCCAGACCATCCCACACTCGTGGCCGTTTGCGGTCTGGGGGCTGTATATCCTGGGTCCATTCCCTCGAGTGCCATGGGGCTACCGCTACCTCTACATCGCCATCGACAAGTTCACCAAATGGGCGGAGGTGGAAGCCGTCCGCACCATCCCAGCTGGGTCGGCAGTTAAGTTCATCAAGGGCCTAGTGAGCCGATTTGGGGTCCCTAACTACATCATCACCGATAACGGCTCATAGTTCACTAGCAATCTCTTCAAGACATATTGTGCTAACCTTGGAATGCAGATTTTCTACGCTTCGGTAGCGCACCCTAGGAGCAACGACCAAGCCGAGCACGCCAACGCGGAGGTCTTGAGAGGCCTCAAGACCAGGACCTTCAAGAAGAAGCTCGGGGCCTACGACAGGAGTTGGCACGACAAGCTCCAGTCCGTGCTGTGGTCCATCCGCACCACCGCCACCAAGCCAACAGGCGAGACCCCATTCTTCCTCATCTATGGAGCAGAAGCGGTTCTCCCACATGAGGTCAGGCATCGCTCTGCACGGGTCCAAGCGTTTGATGAGATGCAGCAGGACGACATGCGGGGGATGGACCTTGTGCTAGGGGAGGAACGCCGCCGTGAAGCCTCACTCCAGGCAGCAAGGTACTAGCAGGCGCTGCGACGGTACCACTGTCGCAGCATCCGCTCCAGGACGCTCGAGGTGGGCGATCTCATCCTGAGGCGGGTGCTCTCCAGGGAAGGGCTGCACAAGCTCTCACCCATGTGGGAGGTCCTGTTTAGATTTTCCCGTGTCTCTAGGCCTGGCGCTGCGCACTTGGAGACACAGGATGGGATCCCCATCCAGAACGCCTGGAACATCCAGCACCTCCGGAAGTTCTACCCATGAAGCAAGGCCCAGTGCCTGTGAAGGTCTCCGCTCATGACACTCTCATGTAATAATGAGTGGGGATGTATATTTGCTCGATTGAACCCTTTATTTGCCCTACTTCCTTGCTTGGTTCTTTGTTTTGTGCCAGGGAGTGCGGCAGTTGCCCGACGCTCTCGCTCGTGTGCCTCGCGCGGGGGCTGGGCAGGTGTGTGCGCTCGCCAGGCCACGAACACGCCTCGCCAAAACCCTGTCGCTCCAGAGCTCCGGCTCCCCTCACCTTCACAAGGCACCCTCGATTGAGCTCGCAGTTGGCGCACCGTCCCTTAATTCTGTGCCCCACGGGTACTGAGGTGTGCTGTGCTTGGCCACTATCATGAGTCCTCGGGCAAGGAAGGGCAAGGCACTTGATAGATGTCTTAGTGATTTCTATAGCTCTGTGACGCCTCCCGAGGACAACAACCCCCGAGCCAGCAACAAGGAGGGCTCACCAGGTGCCAGAGGGTGTACCCTCACGAGACAAGAAACTACCTTGGGCGCATCCAGCTAACTTACCGTTCTAAGTCTACACGGAGCACGAACCTCATAACAACACAAGAGCGATAAACATGGCACAAAGCAGCATAAGCATTGCAGTTCATTACACGCCCCCGCGGGGCCCCATACTTCTTCTTGCAATACAGGAGGATAGAAAAGGACGGGCAAAAGCGGCTTCTACAGCACGGACGCTCGCGAGGATCGGCCCCCCGAACTCCGCCGGGGCCCTCCTCGCGCTTCACCGGGGTGCGGCGACGGGAAGACCCGCCACCGTCCTCGAAGCGAGCCCTACGACGTGGCAGCTGGTCGTAGCCGCCACTGCTGGAGCTCTCATCAGAGGAGGAGCTGCCATCGCCGAACGAGCCGCGGCTGTCGCTGGGGGCAAGGCCGCCCTCGTCCTCATCGCGGCCGTCGCCAAGGCCGAGTACTCCGTCGCCCTTGCTGTCTTCCTGGAAGCACCCGGCGCGGCAACCATCTTCCCCGAACACCCTCACGAAGAGGGTCGCGGCCCCGTCGTATTTGAAGTGGAGGGTGCACCGCCTGCCCAGGCCACGCGTGCGGGCAAACATCTGCCAGCCGCGGGCTTGGGCTACGTTGCCCGCAACGGAGACCTCTGTCGGTGTTAAAACCTGCAGATCTCGGGTAGGGGGTCCCGAACTGTGCGTCTAAGGATCGATGGTAATAGGAGACAGGGTCACAATGTTTACCTAGGTTCGAGCCCTCTTGATGGAGGTAATACCCTACGTCCTACTTGATTGACTTTGATGAGTATAGGAGTTACAAGAGTTGATCTACCATGAGATCGTAATGGCTAAACCCTAATTGTCTAGCCTGTATGATTATGATTGCCTCTACAGACTAAACCCTCCAGTTTATATAGACACGAAGGGGACTAGGGTTGTACAGAGTCGATTTACAGAGAAAGGAATATTCATATCCGCACGCCAAGCTTGTCTCCCACGCAAAGGAGAGTCCCATCCGGACACGGGGAAAGTCTTCTATCTTGTATCTTCACGGCCCATTAGTCCAGCCCATGTTGCACAGCCCGGACGCCCGAGGACCCCGTAATCCAGGACTCCCTTAGTAGCCACCGAACCAGTCTTCAATGACGACGTGTTCGGCGCACAAATTATCTTCGGTATTGCAAGGAGGATTCCTCCTCCATAGATCTCTAAGCATCTAGACCAAAGAACTGTATTCGGATCTACATCTTGGGTCTTCAGTCTTCGGCTTCACATTAAATGTCATATCCTTCGGCTTCTGCGCCATCGCCGCTCCAACTCCCACGTGTCAGACGAATACGAATAGTTCGAGCATTTTTACACATAACACCCGGGCCGTGTAAGCAAAGCGTCTATTTAAGGAGATTGAATCTCAGATGCCATTCCACACAAGGTGGAAAATCCTTAGAGCTTGTCACAAGAAACCACGCAAACATGGCCAACGCTCCCAGTTCTTCTTCCCACCCCCACGGTCCGCAAAAAGGCGATTGGGAGAGTTGTTCTGTATCCCACGCCCAGCTGACCAGGCTCCAGATGCAGGGATATCTCCCCCCTGCGGATCTAGTGTAATGCCCTCGATGCGGCTATACCTCCCACGTGTCGAAGCACGACTTAGAGGCATAACCGCATTGAAAGCAATGTCGCAAGTGAGGTAATCTTCGCAAACAACCCATGTAATACAACAGGGGAAAAGATACATAGTTGGCTTACAATCGCCACTTCACACAAATACATGAATACAACATTACAACATCCAAATACAATCAAGGTCCGACTACGGAACAAAAATAAAAGAAGAACCCCAAATGTGACAAGGTCCCCGATCGACCCCAACTGGGCTCCACTACTGATCAACTAGAACGAAACAACACAAAGGACAAGATCTTCATCGAGCTCCTCCTTGAGCTTGGTTGCGTCACCTGCTCGGTAACATCGGCACCTGCAAACTGGTTTTGGAAGTAACTGTGAGTCACGGGGACTCAGCAATCTTACACCCTCGCGATCAAGACTATTTAAGCTTATGGGTAAGGTAAAAGGTATGAGGTGGAGCTGCAGCAAGCGACTAGCATGTTTGGTGGCTAACATACGCAAATGAGAGCGAGAAGAGAAGGCAAGGCACGGTCAATAAAACTATGACCAAGAAGTGACCCTAGAACAACCTACGTCAAGCATTACTCCAACACTGTGTTCACTTCCCGGACCTCGCCGAGAAGAGACCATCACGGTAACACACGCGGTTGATGTATTTTAATTAAGGTCAACTTCAGGTTTTCTACAACCAGACATTAACAAATTCCCATCTGCCCATAACCTCGGGCATGGCTTTCGAAAGTTCAAAACCCTGCAAGGGTGTCCCAACTTAGCCCATCACAAGCTCTCACGGTCAACGAAGGATATTCCTTCTCCCAAGACAATCCAATCAGGCTCGGCATCCAGGTTACAAGACATCCTCGACAATGGTAAAACAAGTCCAACAACACCGCCCGAATGTGCCGACAAATCCTGATAGGAGCTGCACATATCTCGTTCTCAGGGCACACTCAGATGAGACATCCTATGAGTAAAACCAACCCTCAAGTTGCCCCAAGGTGGCCCCGCAGTCTACTCGGTCGGACCAACACTCAGAGGAGCACTGGCCTGGGGGGGGGTTAAATAAAGATGATCCTTCAGTCTGCAGAACCCAAGGGAAAGAAAAGGCTAGGTGGCGAATGGTAAAACCAATGTTGGGCATTGCTAGAGGAGTTTTATTCAAGGCGAACTGTCAAGGGGTTTCCATTATAACCCAACCGCGTAAGGAACGAAAATCCGGGAACATAACACCGATATGACGGAAACTAGGGCGGCAAGAGTGGAACAAAACACCAGGCATAAGGCCGAGCCTTCCACCCTTTACCAATTATATAGATGCATTAATTAAATAAGAGATATTGTGATATCCCAACAAATATCCATGTTCCAACAAGGAACAACATAGCCATGTTCCAACAAGGAACAAACTTCAATCTTCACCTGCAACTAACAACGCTATAAGAGGGGCTGAGCAAAGCGGTAACATAGCCAAACAACGGTTTGCTAGGACAAGGTGGGTTAGAGGCTTGGTTTAACAACATGGGAGGCATGATAAGCAAGTGGTAGGTATCGCAGCATAGGCATAGCAAAAGAGCAAGCATCTAGCAAGCAAAGATAGAAGTGATTTCGAGGGTATGGTCATCTTGCCTGAAATCCCGCAAGGAAGAAGAACGAGTCCATGAAGAAGACAAACGGACGTAGTCGAACGGTTCCTCACCAACACGACGTAATCGGAACCAACCCGAAGAAGCAACACCGGAAAGAAGAAAACAACATAGTAAACAACCACCACATAATCATGGCATGATGCAGAATCAAGTATGATGCCTGTCCAGTTTAAAGAGGCATGGCATGGCAAAATGCACAAGCAATCCTACAAATTAAGTAGAGCTCAATATGCAACGGGATGCATATTGACGGAACACCACATTCGAGTTACTTAGTTCGATCTCGTTTATGTACCCAATAAGATTATATGTTGTTTAGCATGGCAAGGGGTGAAGCAAAGTAAAACTACCTACCTAGTCAAGTTTAAATGAGGCCGGAAACAACAAACAACAAATCCGGAAACTCCTCATGAGCATATTTTGGTTATGGTACTGTTCTGCCCTAAACACAATTTTAGAGTTATTAAACATGCAAAAAAAGTATACCATGTTAAACTAGGCATTTTTCCACCCCATTTACATATAAAGTTTATTAAATTCGGAGTTACGGTTATTTAGTTATGAATTAAAGCATTTTAACATGACATAGGAGCAAATTTAAACAAACATCATTTTAGACATTTTAAACATGGATGAAAGTGGCATATAATTAATCTACACATAATTCTAAGAATTATTCATATATAATTCATTTTAATCCGATGCACCAATTGGGAGTTATTATATGCATGTTGCCTGGGACTTTTCTGTAAAACAGTAAAACCTGAGATATAAAATAAATCGGCCAGGACTGAAAAAAAACGTTCATGGGCTGGAACTGGCCGGCCCAACAGTGGAAGGGGGAAAATGAGGCGCTGGGGATGGCCTCACCATGGGCCAAGCCCAGATCGGGGGGAGAGGCCCAGGCAGGCCAGCTCTGGAGGGGAATCAGGCTGGCCTTGGCGCTGGATGCGGTCAACATGAGCGGCTGAAGCGGTTCGTCTCTGCTCGAACGGAACAGAGGAGCGGTGCGGCGAGGAACTCCGGGAAGGCGTGGTGGCTTGCGAGGCGGAGAAGGCAAGGGGGAGGCCAGATCTGGTGGGTCGGTGCTGAGGTCGGCCTGTCTTGAAGGAGAACGAGGCGCGGGAGGCAGCTCAAAGCAGAGGGACGCGGCTCCAGACGCGGGACGGCAGAGGGACTAGGCGGGACGCACGCCGGCGAGACAAGCGAAGGCAGCGGCGATGCAGGAGAGTGACGCCGGCGAACTTGGCGCGCGAGGGAGGCAGGGGTTGCATGCACGGTTGAGGAAGGGGTGCCAGGAGGCACCGGACCCGGCGAACTCGGTGGTGGCGCGACGAACTGAGGAGGCGACGGCCTCGGCTCCAGCGGGCGGTGAGGACGACGCGGAGGCGACCCGAGATCGCAGGTGACCAGGGCGGCGCGGCTCACCTCCATGGACGGACGCCCATGGCTGCTCTCCTGTCCAGGACGAGAGAGAGAGAGAGAGAGAGAGATGAGAAGGAAGGGAAGGTAGGGGAGGCGAGGTGATGAGCGGGAGGAGCGCGATGCCTCGGGTGCCTGGCTGCCGATGCAGACAAACGGGACGACGTGGCTCAGCTGCTGGTGGAGCTCAACGGCGGAAGGAGCTCTGGTGGTGCTGCGGCTTGCGGCGGGCAGCGGCTTGCTGGGGATTTGGGCGCTCGCGAGACGGCGTGGTGATCTGGAAGGAGCTCGAGGTGGGGAGGCTGAGAGGGATTCTTAGATCACGGGCGCGGCGTTGTTGGTTGGGCACGGAGAGCAAGGGGAAAATGGTGATGCCTGGTAGGTGGATCGGGAGGGGAGCTGGTGGTTGGCTGGATCAGGAAGGATCCCGATGTAGATGGTGGGAAAAGTGGCGGCGGTGGGTGAGGGGATGGATGGGACAAGTGCCCTAGGTTTTAGGGTTTGTCCAAAATAGTCTGGGAGTGGACTATATATATGGAAAAGAGGGAAGTTTAGGGGCTAATCCGTCCCTCCAATTAAAATCGAGCGGTCGAGAATAAAACACTAGGAAGTCCAAATAAGAAAACGGTGATGTTTTGTAGACGTTTGGGGATGATCTGGACACAACGGTGACGACTGCTCGGGTCGGGTTCGGGACAACTTCCGGACGCGCGCGAGGGGTTCGATGCACTGAGCAGAGAGGGTTTTGGACCGTGCGGTCGCATCGGACAACTCCAGAAGCGAAGAGAGGAAGGAGGATGGACTAGGTGGGCTGTGGCGAGACTGCAAGGGGGAGAAGAGAGAGAGAGGGCCCGGCATCTGTTTCCGGAGACCGAAAACGTCCGACGTTAGACCGGCTATAATGCCGCTATAGTTATCCGTTGAGGCATCAAACAATCTCCGAATGCGATGAAACTTGACAGGCGGTCTATCTACACTATAATAAGACCACACGTCAACTCACATCCCATTCCGAGAACATTTTCCGGCCACTTATAAAATACTATTTCGGACATGCCGCGGGCGCGTGCAAGTGTGTCTGGGCTCAGAACGGACAACAGAGAGAACGAGGAGGCCGGGACGGATGCAATGCACATGATGATGCAATGCACATGTGTCGGATTTCGGGTTCCGGCAGACCCTTGAGGTTCGAACACTGGGGTGCGCGCGGAGATTTCGCCTCCTACCTACCTGCACCCCTCCTCCTTGCTAGGATCTGAACTATGGAAAGAACAACACAAGAGACGCAGGGTTTATACTCGTTCGGGCCACCGTTGTGGTGTAATACCCTACTCCAGTGTCTGGTGTGGTGGATAGCCTCTTGGGCTGATGATGATGAACAATACAAGGAAGAACAGCCTCGCTAGGGTCTGTTCTTGGCTGGGGCGATGAACTACTGGGAGGAGCTCAGTCACCTTTCTCTCTCTCTCTCTCTTTCTGATCTTCTCTATCCTTCCAACCGCCCGGCTCCCTTTGCTCTGTGGGTGGCTGGTCCTATTTATAGAGGCCCTGGTCCTCTTCCCAAATATCGAGCGGGAAGGGAGCCAACAATGGCGGGCTAATTTGAAGGGGGCAGCTAGTATCAGCTATCCTGACAAAAGTAGTCTTCGCCTGCGCAAAGCTCTCGTGATGACGCCGTCTTGGGCTCCACGGTGACCTCCGTCTCGTAGTCCTCCTGGTCTTGGTCTCGTTGCACCGAAACGGCAACCTTTGCCTGATGCCTCGGTACTCCGCGGCTGCACTTGCCCCCTTTGCACCAAAGAGGAAGGGAGGACACTGCGCGGGCTGGCACCCGCCTGGCGCCCCCGGTCGTCATGGCTTGCGTCACGGGCACCTCGTGAGGTACCCCGCCTTGATCTCTCTGCCTCCTCGTGAGCCAGCCTGACGAGGCCGCGCCTGAGGAAGCTCCGCGTCGTCCGCCCCGCGAGGCTTGGCCCCTCGCGAGGGTCTTGGGTTTGTGTTGGTGAAGATGGGCCGCGCTGGGCCCCCCTTTGAGCCACGCCGCAGGCCGCAGGCAGGCAAGTCTGGGGAGCCCCATTCCCAGAACACCAACAGTAGCCCCCGGGCCCAAGGCGCGCCCGGACTTGGCCTTGCAAGGAGGCGGAAGGGCAAGAGCGAAGCGCCGCGGGCCCTAACAGCCTGCGGCCTTGGGCGCCGCGTGGCGGTTGATTGGACGTGGGCGTCTCCACTTCCCCATGGTGCCTCGGCAACTGCACGGATTGGACAAGTCCCTGCATGCAAAGTGGGTCATGATTACCTGCAATCCTGGAGGTAGGCGGTTGGCCTTCGCCAGCCATAAGTACGGAACAACGCGCGCCCTTCCAGTCCATCCCTCCTTGCTTCTCCTTCCCGATCCTTGCTCCGTCTTGCTACGATGGCTCCGATCCGCCGGTTCTCGACGGCAGAGAAGGGAAAGGCTCCCCGAGGGGAACCAGACCCACTCCCGCCGAAGAAACGGCTCGCCCCCCGTGGCCCGGACGAGGGGGCCCTTCAGGTGGTGTCGAGGCCTTGGTGCGAGCGGGTGCTGCCGGGGTTCCCGCTGCCATTGTACGCCCACGTCGAGGGCCCCGAAGGAGCTGATGCTGACCGCCATGGGCGGTGCCGCCATCGGCGCCGACGGGTCACGAAGGTGTGGGTCGTCCCCCCTGGGGTCCACACCGAGGGCTCCTCCGAAGAGTTCGCGCTCCACGTCGCCATTCCTCTTCAGTCTTGGATCCACCTTCCTCCCTTCTTCGCCTCCATCATCCCGCAGGGGGAGCCCCTGGAGCTCTGGCTGCAGCACGCCGGCTGCAGCACCCTCGCGGCCGAGGCAGAGGTCGCGGTCGTTGCCCCGGGCGAGGTCTTCATGACTCGGGGCTGGAGAGAGATCGCCCGGGTTTGCAGGGTAAGGGGCGTCTTCGCGGTCCACTTGGATTATGACGGTGCTTCGGTGATGCTCTTCAAGGTCTTCGATGCGAGCGGGCGCCGGCTGGAGTGCTGCCCCGGGGAAGGTGGCCAGGACCCTGCCACGACGAGGACTGGGCCCGCCAACCGCTCCCTTGGCGGCTCCTCCGGCGGTGGAGGCGTCGGAGGCTCCAGCGACTCCGGCGAGCTCTTCGCGACTCCAGAGACGAGCGACGACAGCTACGAGCCCCCGAGCCGGCGCCGCTCCTGGAGCAGGGCGGGCTCGTCAGGCCGCCGCCGACTCTGATCTGGATGGGGTTGGCGTCAGTGCTTGACATCCCACTGTTGATGATGGCGTCTTTTGCAGGGTCGCGCGTAGTTTGTGTCCATTTAGGATCTGTTCCCTGCGAGGAATCAAAAACGCGCCCCGTGGGGGGCTTGTAAGGTGCCTGTGATCATATTTTGTTAATATAACCCTTGTCGTAGGATTGCACGAGTTCCTCATTCTGTCTTAGCTCAGTCCTCCCTTTCGAGCCTCACGAGGGCTTGGTGCTCTGCGCCGACAGGTCCCAGTCCCAAGGCGGCTTCAGCCGTCGCTGGTATGCCAGGTCGCGATGCCATGGTCAAGGCCAGGAGGTGAGCGACCCGGAGTCCGGTAAGAGCCCATGAGTCGCGATGCTCAGGAGGTCCCCTTTAGCACCCAAGCAGCCGTCGTTTGGTGAGAAAGGAGAGCGGCGTCACTAACACGGGATAGCATTAGGTGCGGGGATGGTGCCACGGCAGCTGGCGCTTTCGGGTGATGACTTATCTCGAGGATCAGGGGCCGCTCTCTAGTGTGTCGCCGGGTCCGTGCATCGGCAGGCGCGAGGTTGCTCGGCGAGGTCCCTGTGTGTCTCTCCCCTCTCGCCTTTGCTCCCCTTTTTGCTGTACGTCCTCGGGTCCCGGCCCTCGAGCGAGTCTCAGCCGTCGCTGGTATGCCAGGTCGCGATGTCGTGGTCAAGGCCAGAGGGTGAGGGCTGGAGAGCCAGTAGGAGCCCTGAGTCGCGATGCTCAGGCGCCCCCCTTTAACGTGCAAGCGGTTCGCGCGGATGAGAGCGCAGGTGACACCGCAAGGGCCTCGCCTGACGCAGCCCCTTCAGGAGGTCCTGCAGGTCCATCATAGAAAAAACAAGGGGTTGCCATGACAATTGACAGTCAGCCGTTGGTTGCTTCCGAGGGGTAGTGAGGCACTGAAGGCTTGACGAGGTGACGCTATGCGGGGCTGCCGCGGCCAGAGCTCAGCCATCCAGGTTTGTCGGCGTTGCAGGGACGGACCCATGCGCAAGCGTCGTGCCGTTTGGGAGCAGCTCCGTTAGTTGGCGTCAGCTGAGCAGGCAACTAGGTAGAACACATTAGCCGCGAAGGAGTGGATTCGTTCAAATAGATGCTGGGAATGCGGACATCACTGGGTCAGGCCCGAGCGACTTGGGGGGTCATGCAGCCCGAGGGGCGCCCCCAACAAGGTAAGCTAACAACATGGAATAAAAAAGGGATACACGCCGCAGGGACGGACCCACGCGGCCTGGGAATAATGCAGCCCTGGGGGGGCGCTCCCAGCGGGAAATAAAACTCGAAAGACGTCACCTGATGATGTTGAGGACGAAGGAGCGTTGATGTAGCAGGCTCGGTGGGCTGCGGGAGCCGATCCTCACGAGCCCCCAGGCCCAGGGGCCTCGGGAGGCTCCGGAGGCGCTGGCGGCTCCTCACGGGCCATCTCCATCCCTGCCAGGGCTGCAGAACGCCTGGCCTCTCGTGCCCCCGTGATGCCCCTCATGAGGCGCTGGTACGTGTCAGCCGCGTTCGGCAAGCCGTAAGGCATGCGAACGTAGCTGTGGGGTGGGCCTCCGCAGCGCCCCACTCGCGAGGGCCAGAGGCGCTCCAGAGAGGCGACTCGGTTGAGCCCTGGTATGTCGATGCAGATGCGCAGCCCACCATCCTTGCCTGGATGGGGAGCCACTGCTGGTAGGCGGCGGCCGCCTTTCATGACTCTTGACTCCTGTAGCTCCTGAATGGCCTTGCTGACGAACTCCTGGGGGTCTGGGTCTCCTTTCCTTGCTCCTTCTTGAGGGAAACGTGCTTCGAAACACGCCTCCAGGTGGTGCCCAAGCGCCTCCCTCGTGACACTAGCTAGGTCGGTGGCCCTCCAGGGGAGAGCCCCCAAGCCTTGCCTGAGGAGGGCGCCGGGCGCGCTTTCCTATGCGATGGAAGGAGGTTCCCCCTGGGCAGGCGCGGGCCCAGAGGGGCTTGCCTCCTGAGTGGTCGGGCCGGACGATGTCTTCTTCTTCTTAGGGGCGGTCTCGGGAGGCCTCCTGCTTCCACGATCCGGGTCTTCCAGTGACGCGGCCTGAAAGGCTCGTTCCAGGGAACACACCGCGTCCTTCTCTTCACATGGCACCGTGATGACTCCGCCGCTTCCTGGCATCTTGAGGACGTTGTAGCCGTGGTGAGTTATGGCCATGAACTTGGCCAGCGCTGGGTACCCAAGGATGGCATTGTACGGCAGGCGAATGTGAGCGACGTCGAAGTCGATAAGCTCGGTGCGGTAGTTGTCGCGCGCCCCGAAGGTGACAGGGAGGCGGACCTACCCAATCGGGACCGTGGAGCCGTCGGTGATACTGGAGAAAGGCTTGGTTGGCTGAAGCTGGCTGTAGGGCACTTGGAGGTTGTTGAATGTTTTCACGGACAGGACGTTGAGCCCTGCCCCGCCATAGATGACGGTCTTGGTGACCACCACGTTGCTGACGATCGGGGAGCAAAGCATCGGGAGAACTCCGGCTGTAGCCGCACACTTGAGCTGATCTGCTGAGCTGAACGTGATTGCGCACGCCGACCACCTGAGAGGGCGCGTGGCTTCGAGTCTGGGGAGGACTGCGTTCACTTCGCGGGCGAACTGCTTGAAGATGCGCTGAGAGGCTAGGGCTTGTGCCCGCCCAGGATGCAGGCGATCGCGCGCGGCTCCTGGAAGCCCCCAGCCCCCTCGTCCTGGTGGCGGTCCTCGTTTCTCCTTGGCTGCGCGGCAGCGGTGGGAGGCCTGCGTTGCCTTGCGGTCGATCCTCGTGAGGCTGATCCCTCCAGCCTCCCTCGCGAGGCGGGTCTTGCCAGCGATCCTCGCGAGGTTAATCGCGACACCCTTGGCACGGGCCACGGTCTTCCCAGCTCCTGCGTTCCTTCCTCCTCCTCGGCCGTAGCCCCAGTCACTGCGGTCAGGGCGACGGCCGATCCTTCCTTCTCGCACGGCTCGGAGCTCTTGACATTCGTTGGTGTTGTGGGTGTGGAGGTCATGGTACACACAGTACCGGCTGCCCTTGGAAGGTTCGGGCTGATCTCTGCCCCGCTTGGTGTCTGGTTCTGCCGCGAGCACGGCAGCCCCCTTGTGCTTCACATCCTTGGCCTTGGGCTTCTTCTCTTCTGGGTCTGCGGCATGCAGCTCGAGGAGGGAGAGGCGCCCTTCCTCGGCCCTGGCGCACTTGGTTGCTAGGTTGAACAGTTCCAAGGAAGTGCACAGGTCTTCATGCATCGCTGTAGGATCGAAAGTATGTCTAGAGGGGGGGTGATTAGACTACTTGACCAAATAAAAACTTAACCTTTTCCCAATTTTAGTTCTTGGCAGATTTTAGCTATTTTAGGACAAGTCAAGCAATCATCACACAATTCAAGCAAGCATGCAAAGAGTTTATGGGCAGCGGAAAGTAAAGCATGCAACTTGCGAGAATGTAAAGGGAAGGGTTTGGAGAATTCAAACGCTATTGGATACACGGATGTTTTTCCCATGGTTCGGATAGGTGGTGCTATCCTACATCCACGTTGATGGAGACTTCAACCCACGAAGGGTAACGGTTGCGCGAGTCCACACAGGGCTCCACCCAAGGGCAACGGTTGCGCGAGTCCATGAAGGGCTCCACCCACGAAGGGTCCACGAAGAAGCAACCACCCACAAAGGGTCCACGGAGAAGCAACCTTGTCTATCCCACCATGGCCATCGCCCACGAAGGACTTGCCTCACTAGCGGTAGATCTTCACGAAGTAGACGATCTCCTTGCCCTTACAAACTCCTTGGTTCAACTCCACAATCTTGTCGGAGGCTCCCAAGTGACACCTAGCCAATCTAGGAGACACCACTCTCCAAGAAGTAACAAATGGTGTGTAGGTAATGAACTCCTTGCTCTTGTGCTTCAAATGATAGTCTCCCCAACACTCAACTCTCTCTCATAGGATTTGGATTTGGTGGAAAGAAGATTTGAGTGGAAAGCAACTTGGGAAGGCTAGAGATCAAGATTCATATGGTAGGAATGGAATGTCTTGGTCTCAACACATAAGTAGGTGGTTCTCCCTCAGAACATATGAGTTGGAATGATGTGTGTGTTCTGATGGCTCTCTCACTTAATGAGAAAGAGGTGGAGGGGTATATATAGCCTCCACACAAAGTCCAACCGTTACACACAATTTACCAATCTCGGTGGGACCGAATCAGAAAACTCGGTCTGACCGAAATAGTAAACCTAGTGACCGTTAGGAATTTCGGTGGGACTGACATGCAACTCGGTAGGACCGATTCGGTTAGGGTTTGGGCATAACATAATCTCGGTGAGACCGATTACACAAACTCGGTGAGACCGAATTTGGTAATTAGCTAATGAGAGAGTTGGTCAGGCAAACTCGGTGGGACCGATTTGCTCTTTCGGTGAGACCGAGTGGAACTCGGTGAGACCGAAAAGTTACAAAGGGGAAACACTAAGTTTACATTGCAATCTCGGTGTGACCGATTCGCTCTTTTGATGGGACCGAAAAGTTACGAAAGGGAAACAGAGAGTTTGCAACCCCATCTCGGTGGGACCGAGATCCTTATCGGTAGAACCGAATTGCTAGGGTTTGGCAGTGGCTAATGACAAGTGAAACTCGGTGGCGCCGTTTAGGAAAAATCGGTAGGACCGAGTTTGGCTTAGAGTTTTGGTCATTTGTGGATATGGGAAAGTAGTTGAGGGTTTTGGAGCATATCACTAAGCACATGAAGCAAGAGGCTCATTAAGCAACACCTCATCCCTCCTTAATAGTATTGGCTTTTCCTATGGACTCAATGTGATCTTGGATCACTAAAATATAAAATGAAGAGTCTTGAGCTTTTGAGCTTGAGCCAATCCATTGTCCTTAGCATTTTGAGGGTTCCACTTTCATATCCATGCCATGCCAATCATTGAGCTTTCCTGAAATAATCATCTTGGAATAGCATTAGCTCAATGAGCTATATGTTGTTATGAATTACCAAAACCACCTAGGGATAGTTGCACTTTCAATCGCCAACTCCTCCTTCATCTTGACGTCGCGCACGCCGTCGGAGAAGGCCAAGATGATGGCCTCCTCAGTCACCTTGGGAATCTTGAGGCGTGCGTTGTTGAAGTGCTGGATGTACTTCTGCAGGGTCTCCCCGGGCTGTTGCTTGATGCGGTGCATGTCGCTCACGGCGGGTGGCCGGTCGCGAGTGCCTTGGAAGTTGGCGATGAAGCGGGTGCGCATCTCGTCCCAGGAGGAGATTGTGCCTGGAGCCAGGTGCGGGCCCCGTCCTTGAGTGCCATGGGGAACCAGTTCGCCATGACCTTCTCGTCTCCATTGGCAGCTTCGATGCCCAGCTCGTATAGCTGGAGGAACTCCGCAGGGTCAGCCATGCCGTCGTAGCGAGGAGGCAAGTCTGGCTTGAACTTGCCGGGCCACGCGATGTTGCGCAGCTCGGTGGTGAAGGCGCGGCAGCCTGCTGTGGCCACGGGAGGCCTTGGATGATGGGGAACTTGGTCTTGCATGTCCCCACGCGCTGCAGCTGGGAGCAGCGCGGGGTCTTGATGCGCGGGAGCAGGAGCATGGTCGCGACGTGCTGGAGCAAGGAGCGCCCGGGCAGCTTCCTGCGGGCGAGGGACTTCCTGACAGCTCTGCTCTTGCTGCGCTGGCGCCTGACGGAGTGTGTTCCGCCCAGGGGCCAGGCGCCTTGGAGCCATGGCGCCTTCCTGAGGAGGAGGCGGCCGGGGCGCCGCCAGAGCTTCATTGCCCGCGCGGGGCGGGGTGCGGTGCAGTGGAAAGGACGGCGTAGGAGAGCCCCCTGCGGCGCGGACGAGCTCGGCGACGCGGTCGAGCCATTCTTCGTAGACGTCGTCGACGGGATGGTAGCGCAGGAGCTCGTTCGCCGCGATGAGTGCAGCCCGAGCCTCCATGAGCGCGCGGAGCACGCGGGATGAAGAACCAGCTGGGGTGAGCGAGGGAGTTGCGGTGCGGCCGTTTTGCCGCACGGACGGATGCTGGGACGATGCTTGTTGCTCGTCCCCCGCCGGGCCGGTGGCGGCGTTGACGGCAGGCGACGGGGAACGGCGAGGACGCCCGCCGACAGGGGCCGTCTGGGCGACGCGGGAAGCGAGCGTGGCCCGGCGCTCAGCGCGGGCCCGACGAGCGTCAGACATGGGCGTGATGGTCGGAGGAGAACGGGGTGGTGGAAGACGAATCCCGGCACACCCCTACCTGGCGCGCCAAATGTTGGATTTCGGGTTCCGATAGACCCTTGAGGTTCGAACACTGGGGTGCACGTGGAGATTTCGCCTCCTACCGACCTGCACCCCTCCGCCTTGCTAGGATATGAACTATGGAAAGAACAACACAAGAGACGCAGGGTTTATACTGGTTCGGGCCACCGTTGTGGTGTAATACCCTACTCCAGTGTGTGATGTGGTGGATTGTCTCTTGGGCTGATGATGATGAACAATACAAGGAAGAACAGCCTCGCGAGGGTTTGTTCTTGGCTGGGGTGATGAACTACTGGGAGGAGCTCAGTCACCTTTCTCTCTCTCTCTTTCTGATCTTCTCTATCCTTCCAACCCCCCGGCTCCCTTTGCTCTGTGGGTGGCTGGTCCTATTTATAGAGGCCCTGGTCCTCTTCCCAAATATCGAGCGGGAAGGGAGCCAACAATGGCGGGCTAATTTGAAAGGGGCAGCTAGTATCAGCTATCCTAACAAAAGTAGTCTTCGCCTGCGCAAAGCTCTCGTGATGACGCCGTCTTGGGCTCCACGGTGACCTCCATCTCGTAGTCCTCCTGGTCTTGGTCTCGTTGCACCGAAACGGCAACCTTTGCTTGATGCCTCGGTACTCCGCGGCTGCGCTTGCCCCCTTTGCATCAAAGAGGAAGGGAGGACACTGCGCGGGCTAGCACCCGCCTGACGCCCCCGGTCGTCATGGCTTGCGTCACGGGCACCTCGTGAGGTACCCCGCCTTGATCTCTCCACCTCCTCGTGAGCCAGCCTGACGAGGCCGCGCCTGAGGAAGCTCCGCGTCGTCCGCCCCGCGAGGCTTGGCCCCTCGCGAGGGTCTTGGGTTTGTGTTGGTGAAGATGGGCCGCGCTGGGCCCCCCTTTGAGCCACGCCGCAGGCCGCAGGCAGGCAAGTCTGGGGACCCCCGTTCCCAGAACGCCGACAACATGAAAACGTGATGATGCAATGCACATGATGACATGAGAAGATGCAACACGCAAGCAAATGACAAGCCAACAACAGCAAATAAGCGGAGGACACCTGGCACATCGGTCTTGGGGAATTACAACACTCCACCACTACGAGAGGATCTTGTCCCGAGATCTAGAATGGCACCGGAGGGAAAACGGAAGAGATAAAGAAGTGGTAAAACTAAGTTGCTCCTTTGACAAATCAGTGAAACCAACGAACCTTGAAAAGGTTAAGCCATTTCGAGAAAAGAATACAATGGAGAAGAACGAAGCTGAAAAACACTCCGTTAAAAAAAACAAGGAAGAACAAATTCGAACATCTCTCCGGTTGGAAAGATATGCAAGGCTTGATAAAATGAAGAACTTGAGCAGCGGGCACACAATCCGGTTAAATGGATAAGCACGAAAAGAACATGATATTTGAGCAAACGAGATGATGGGTGAATATAGCAGCAATACAAAGCCTCCGAAAGACATGAAAGAATAGAAGTTGGATCGTCGGAACAAAAGAACGGAGAAGAAAACAACATCTTCTACCTCCGATGAGCTTGAAAAGCATTTTAAAGAGAAGGGTCGCACGGAGTTGTTGGAAAACCAACAACGAAAGGAATAAGCTTGATATGGTCTTAAGGAATGCATCTCAAATTATGAGGTGACAACCTGCCACTCACGGGAAAAGAATTGGATTGATAAGAACAAGGAGACGAGAAAGCTATATCATCAGGAGGATAAAAGAAGAACTTGGGTCATTTATAAGCACCATAATAGCAACAAACCTTAGAGAAGGCTTTAGGTGAAGTATAAACCCAAGATAACTCCAAAGAAGAGATTGATGGATTTAAAATACCTCATTCTTAACAACATGTGAATCATGAGACATGAACTCAAATTATCAAGAATGACATAATACCACCTCGAATGATACGGTTGAAAGAATTGCACTTTAAAATGCAAGATAAAGAATACTTGAGCTCCTCTGAAAAGAATCTCAATGAACACTTCGAGAAGGAATTAAATCCTTGGTGAACCATCATGTAGAGCCTCCATGAAGAATTCCGGTAACAAAAGAATGATCAAACGAAAGGAAAGATAAGTACAGAACACAAGGTGAAGCCTTGCAATGCTTAGATGGATCTTCGCAATGAAATAATTGAGAAAACTTGGAACTCCGGGAAAAGAATAGATAAAGCATCTCGAACCGAGAATTTGATGAGCCTCCGGAATAAAGAATTAATCATTTGGGTGAATCAAGAATAAGAATTATGTTATGCTCCTCCTTCACCAATTAAATTGATGATGAGCAAAC
Source organism: Triticum urartu (assembly GCF_003073215.2). Classification (NCBI taxonomy): domain Eukaryota; kingdom Viridiplantae; phylum Streptophyta; class Magnoliopsida; order Poales; family Poaceae; genus Triticum; species Triticum urartu. The sequence goes on along the minus strand of NC_053028.1, from coordinate 371,825,155 downwards.
GGATTGCATACAACTTATTCTCGAAGAAAGGATTAGGATAGATACGGCGCCAACTTGAGAAGGTCTTCAACTAACCACCGGTGGAATCGAAACAATGAATGAATTGGTATGATAAAGAAGGAAGAGAAATCTTAAATGAACCACCATAAGGATTGAAAAAGAACGAATAAAAGATAACGAATCACCGGGAAGAATTATGAAATGAACGAAGATGCTTGAGAGGATTAAGATACATGAGAACGAAGAGATCACGAGCCGATTAAAGATCACTTGAACGAAGCACCGGTAAAATTGGAGAATGATAGCTGAAAGCTGAGAATGAATAATCCCGAAATGATGGCCTTCGGAGAATCAAACTGAAAAGACTCCTGAATTACTCCGGATGGGTGAGAAAGAATTCTGACAATCGAAAACAATTATGAGAGGATGGCAACAATCTCGAATGATGAATCTTGAAGAGAATGGAGCAAGGTTGACAGAAGAATCTTCTTCGGTCTCCCAAACTGAGAATGACAACGAGAAATACCATCATGACTTATTTAGGCACTCCGGAAGAATCAAAATGAAGAGGTTGAGCCAACGATGAAAAGAATTTGAAAGATCTTGGAGAAACCCTCTGACTGATGAAAATTCATTCTTACGTCACACTTCGAAAAGAAATTTGGATAGCTCCGGGAAAATAAGAAGAGTCAGGTAAGATCCTAGAAAAAGACCTGTGGGTTAGGGCCCACTCAAAAGAAACACCATAGAACGATTGCTTGGAAGAGAGATTTGTACCGGTTAAATAAAATGACTTGAATGAGATAACAACCTCGAAATAACTTGAATGGATCGAGAATGTAACCATGAGTCTTCTGAGATATCTTCAGCACTCCGAAACAATTGAATAACGAGAAGTGAATGATAAAGAGGTGCACCGGCATGAGAAGGTATTTGAAACGAGGAAAAAGGGATATGAGATCAACACCGAAAGCTTAATTTGAATCCACCGGAGAAGAAAACGAGTGAAGAGTGACAAACTTGAAGCTCCGTTAGAATCTTCATGAGAATCACCGGGTAAGAACATGAAGGAAAAGAATGGAGAGACTTCACATGAATAAAAAGATACTTGATTAAGAAATCTGAGTCCTTGAAGAAACAAGGGTGGGAGGGCGGGAAAAACAAAGGCAACTTGGAGACGGATGAAACAAACACCGTTCAAAAGAAACTGATACTTGATCTTGCGGATGTTGAAATGACCGGATCCACTTGAAGAGAAGCACACCGGTGAAAAGGATTGACATGACAAACTCGATGATCGAGAAGGATTAGTATTCACATAGAAATATGAGAACACCGCTTAGGAAAAGTATGGAATCAACACTTGACTTCGAAGCAACTCGAATACCACAACTCAGAACAAAACAAAGGATTGGCTTGCAAAATAAGCCAGAACAAACATATGATAGAGATTTCGTCCGAAGTTTTCGTGGTGGGGCCTACACGGGCTCGATCGTACAGCACCATCATGTACAAGGCAGTGCACATGACATACGAAGCGTCCCCGAGTCGGCATAGCCAAGGACTCTTTAAGACACAACGAGACCACTGTAAAACCAACCGTGGATAGGCGGACCACTAGACGTCGAACCCCATTTTCATATCATACATCTGTTGGAAAGATATCCTAAGAGCTACTTGAATTCCCACTTATAAACTCCCGAAATTTTCCGGTTATGCAATCAGGCGTTGGGGATACAGGGGAAGCATAATATCTCACCCAAAACTACCAAATCCTACATCCACCTGTATCCATCCTTCAACACATAACCAAGAAACATTCGGAAATCATTTACCTCAACCTTCGAAAAGCATCCGTTATACGAGTTATGGCAATACTCCCGAACTCCCGCCCCAGTACTGGGTGGCGTCGAGGTTATCTCACCAACAACTGCATAAAAGAGATTTTCGATGTCGGCGAAACTAAACTCAGGTATTCTAGAACTGCAACGATAAAATTGTGACGACAACACCTCGGAGCTCAACTCCCCGGGACAATGCCACAACCCCTAAATGACAGGAGGCACCAAGAACAATGTTCTCGTCACAAAACCATCGGAACGATTCCAAGATACCCGCGTGATCCTAAAAATTTTTTAGTGAAATTTGAGAAGAGAAGAGTCAAAACTCTACGTCAGGATGCCTCACTAGAGCGACGAAGGGACTGAGGAGTAAAAAGAAGTCCTAACTCTCCGATGTATATAATTCCTAAATGACTCAAAACATTTCTAGACTCAATAACGCCAGCGATTCGATCAAGGAGGGGACTCCTAAGGTCGGGGAAGGCTCTGATTACCAACTTGTAACGCCCTCGATGCGGCTATATCTCCCACGTGTCGAAGCACGACTTAGAGGCATAACCGCATTGAAAGAAATGTCGCAAGTGAGGTAATCTTCGTAAACAACCCATGTAATACAATAGGGGAAAAGATACATTGTTGGCTTACAATCGCCACTTCACACAAATACATGAATACAGCACTACAACATCCAAATACAATCAAGGTCCGACTACGGAACCAAAATAAAAGAAGAACCCCAAATGCGACAAGGTCCCCGATCGACCCCAACTGGGCTCCATTACTGATCAACTAGAATGAAACAACACAAAGGACAAGATCTTCATCGAGCTCCTCCTTGAGCTTGGTTGCGTCACTTGCTCGGTAACATCGGCACCTGCAAACTGGTTTTGGAAGTAACTGTGAGTCATGGGGATTCAGTAATCTTACACCCTCGCGATCAAGACTATTTAAGCTTATGGGTAAGGTAAAAGGTATGAGGTGGAGCTGTAGCAATCGACTAGCATGTTTGGTGGCTAACATACGCAAATGAGAGCGAGAAGAGAAGGCAAGGTAGGGTCGATAAAACTATGACCAAGAAGTGATCCTAGAACAACCTACGTCAAGCATTACTCCAACACCGTGTTCACTTCCCGGACCTCGCCGAGAAGATACCATCACGGTAACACACGCGGTTGATGTATTTTAATTAAGGTCAACTTCAGGTTTTCTACAACCGGACATTAACAAATTCCCATCTGCCCATAACCGCGGGCACGGTTTTCGAAAGTTCAAAACCCTGCAGGGGTGTCCCAACTTAGCCCATCACAAGCTCTCACGGTCAATGAAGGATATTCCTTCTCCCAAGACAATCCGATCAGGCTCGGCATCCAGGTTACAAGACATCCTCGACAATGGTAAAACAAGTCCAGCAACACCGCCCGAATGTGCGGACAAATCCTGATAGGAGCTGCACATATCTCGTTCTCAGGGCACACTCAGATGAGACATCCTACGAGTAAAACCAACCCTCAAGTTGCCCCGAGGTGGCCCCGCAGTCTACTCGGTCGGACCTACACTCAGAGGAGCACTAGCCCGGGGGGGTTAAATAAAGATGACCCTTGAGTCTGCAGAACCCAAGGGAAAGAAAAGGCTAGGTGGCGAATGGTAAAACCAATGTTGGGCATTGCTGGAGGAGTTTTATTCAAGGCGAACTGTCAAGGGGTTCCCATTATAACCCAACCGCGTAAGGAACGCAAAATCCAGGAACATAACACCGATATGACGGAAACTAGGGCGGCAAGAGTGGAACAAAACACCAGGCATAAGGCCGAGCCTTCCACCCGCCTTCCACCCTTTACCAAGTATATAGATGCATTAATTAAATAAGAGATATTGTGATATCCCAACATATAAACATGTTCCAACAAGGAACAACATAGCCATGTTCCAACAAGGAACAAACTTCAATCTTCACCTGCAACTAACAACGCTATAAGAGGGGCTGAGCAAGCGGTAACATAGCCAAACAACGGTTTGCTAGGACAAGGTGGGTTAGAGGCTTGGTTTAACAATATGGGAGGCATGATAAGCAAGTGGTAGGTATCGCAGCATAGGCATAGCAAAAGAGCGAGCATCTAGCAAGCAAAGATAGAAGTGATTTGGGGTATGGTCATCTTGCCTGAAATCCCGCAAGGAAGAAGAACGAGTCCATGAAGAAGAAACGGACGTAGTTGAACGGATCCTCACAACGCGACGTATCGGAACCAACCCGAAGAAGCAACACCGGAAGAAGAAAACAACTAGTAAACAACCACCACATAATCATGGCATGATGCAGATCAAGATATGATGCCTGTCCAGTTTAAAGAGGCATGGCATGGCAAAATGCACAAGCAATCCTACATTAAGTAGAGCTCAATATGCAATGGGATGCATATTGACGGAACACCACATTCGAGTTACTTAGTTCGATCTCGTTTATGTACCCAATAAGATTATATGTTGTTTAGCATGGCAAGGGGTGAAGCAAAGTAAAACTACCTACCTAGTCAAGTTTAAATAGGCCGGAAACAACAAACAACAAATCCGGAAACTCCTCATGAGCATATTTTGGTTATGGTACTGTTCTGCCCTAAACACAATTTTAGAGTTATTAAACATGCAAAAAAAGTACACCATGTTAAACTAGGCATTTTTCCACCCCATTTACATATAAAGTTTATTAAATTCGGAGTTACGGTTATTTAGTTATGAATTAAAGCATTTTAACATGACATAGGAGCAAATTTAAACAAACATCAAACAAACATCATTTTAGACATTTTAAACATGGATGAAAGTGGCATATAATTAACCTACACATAATTCTAAGCATTATTCATATGTAATTCATTTTAATCCGATGCACCAATTGGGAGTTATTATATGCATGTTGCCTGGGACTTTTCTGTAAAACAGTAAAACCTGAGATATAAAACAAATCGGCCAGGACTGGAAAAAAATGTTCCTGGGCTGGAACTGGCCGGCCCAACAGTGGAAGGGGGAAAAATGAGGCGCTGGGGATGGCCTCACCTTGGGCCAAGCCCAGATCGGGGGGAGAGGCCCAGGCAGGCCGGCTCTGGAGGGGAATCAGGCTGGCCTTGCCGCTGGATGCGGTCAACGCGAGCGACTGAAGAGGTTCGTCTCTGCTCGAACGGAACAGAGGAGCGGCACGGCGAGGAACTCTGGGAAGGCGTGGTGTCTTGCGAGGCGGAGAAGGCGAGGGGGAGGCCGGATCTGGTGGGTCGGTGCTGAGATCGGCCGGTCTTGAAGGAGAACGAGGCGCGGGAGGCAGCTCGAAGCAGAGGGATGCGGCTCCAAACGCGGGACGGTGGAGGGACTAGGCGGGACGCACGCTGGCGAGACAAGCGAAGGCAGCGGCGATGCAGGAGAGCGACGCCGATGAACTTGGCGCGCCAGGGAGGCAGGGGTTGCAGGCGCGGTTGAGGAAGGGGCGCTGGGAGGCAGCGGACCCGGCGAAGTCGGTGGCGGCGCGACGAACTGAGGAGGCGACGGCCTCGGCTCCAGCCTCCAGCCTCCAGCCTCGGCTCGCAGGTGACCAGGGCGGCGCTGCTCACCTCCATGGACGGACGCCCATGGCTGCTCTCCTATCCAGGACGAGAGAGAGAGATGAGAAGGAAGGGAAGGTAGGGAGGCGAGGTGATGAGCGGGAGGAGCGCGATGCCTCGGGTGCCTGGCTGCCGATGCAGACAAACGGGACGACGTGGCTCAGCTGCTGGTGGAGCTCAATGACGGAAGGAGCTCTGGTGGTGCTGCGGCTTGCGGCGGGAAGCGGCTTGCTGGGGATTTGGGCGCTCGCGAGACGGCGTGGTGATCTGGTAGGAGCTCGAGGTGGGGAGGCCGAGAGGGATTTTTAGATCACGGGCGCGGCGTGGTTGGTTGGGCACGGAGAGCAAGGGGAAAAATGGCGATGCCTGGTAGGTGGATCAGGAGGGGAGCTGGTGGTTGGCTGGATCAGGAAGGATCCTGATGTAGATGGTGGGAAAAGTGGCGGCGGCGGGGGAGGGGATGGATGGGACAAGTGCCCTAGGTTTTAGGGTTTGTCCAAAATAGTCTAGGAGTGGACTATATATATGGAAAAGAGGGAAGTTTAGGGGCTAATCCGTCCCTCCAATTAAAATCGAGCGGTCGAGAATAAAACACTAGGAAATCCAAATAAGAAAATGGTGATGTTTTGTAGACGTTTGGGGATGATGCGGACACAACGGTGACGACTGCTCGGGTCGGGTTCGGGACAACTTCCGGACGTGCGCGAGGGGTTCGATGCACTGAGAAGAGAGGGTTTCGGACCGTGCGGTCGCATCAGACAACTCCAGAAGCGAAGAGGGGAAGGAGGATGGACTAGGTGGGTTGTGGCGAGATTGCAAGGGGGAGAAGAGAGAGAGAGGGCCCAGCATCTGTTTTCGGAGACCGAAAATGTCCGACATTAGACCGGCTATAATGCCGCTATAGTTATCCGTTGGGGCATCAAAAGATCTCCGAATGCGGTGAAACTTGACAGGCGGTCTATCTACACTATAATAAGACCACATGTCAACTCTCATACCATTCCGAGAACATTTTCTGGCCACTTATAAAATACTATTTCGGACATGCCGCGGGCGCGTGCAAGTGTGTCTGGGCTCAGAACGGACAACGGAGAGAACGAGGAGGCCGGGACGGATGCAAGTTTTGAAAACATGATGATGCAATGCACATGATGACATGATAAGATGCAACACAGAGGCAAATGACAAGCCAACAACAGCAAATAAGCGGAGGACACCTCGCACATCGGTCTCGGGGTGTTACATCTAGTCCCCGTTCGGGCAGGATTAACCTCCTTTAGTGGTGAAGCCCTGGCGGAAAATTTCCCAAACCCTTCAGAAGGGGAGCGAGTGTGCTTTGTTTCCTTTTTATTAAGAGGCATTGGGTTTCCAATCCATCCTTTCCTCCGAGGTCTCCTGGAGTACTATGGCATCCAACTACACAACCTTACACCAGGCTTTATTCTGCACATCGCGGGCTTCGTCACTCTTTTCGAGCTGTTCCTAGGCTGTGAGGCCCATTTTGAATTATGGAGGAAGCTTTTCAGCCTCGTCCCTCGCTCCCAAAAGGGATCCATATTCAAGGTGGGCGGCGCCAAAGTGTGGCGCATAGCCGGGACAGGATACCTACCCGGCACTCCAAAGAAGGCATCCGAAGAGTGGCCCTCAGAGTGGATTTATATTGAAGACGTCATTCTATCTAACCCAATCCGATGAGGCCTACCCGCATTTTCTAGTGCCTCGTTAAAGAAGCGCCACAGCTGGCGCCCCCGAAGCCTCGAGGAAGAAGACAGTGCAAAGGTCCAGATGCTAATGGACAAGATAAAGACACTCGCCCAGTCCGGACTGTCCATAATTGAGGTAATGGCGATTTCCATAACGTGGGGCGTTCAGCCAATCCAATCCAGAGGACTCCCCATGTGGCATTACAACAGAGAGGACGATGCGTCACGATGCGGATGTAAGGGTTCGGACGACTTCGCTGCCTTGGCTGCCATGCTGGCTGATCTTTTTAAGGGGGAGAAAGAGGAATTCACTCGCCTCAAGTGTCAGGATGGCATTTCCATGTACAATCCTCCCAGCTGGGTAAGCCTTCGCTCAGTAATTTTACTTAATGCTCCTCCTGAGTCGTACCCAGCTGAACTTATCCCCACCACTTCTTGACAGGAATGGAGGAAAGTTGTCGCAAAGATCTATAGCCCCGCCCCGCAGCCGGAGGACCATAATCGGGACCTGGATCCCAGATTTGAAGAGGATCTGGACATATCTGTAGAGCTCGAGGAGGGGGTTTTCTATCAAGCGAGTTATGATGGCACGGAAGTGGCCATTATATCCGAGTACCCCAGCCTTCTCCCTTCCTCCCATGTAAGTACCCTGAAGGTGTCTCCTTACAAAGAGTTTTCTCACTGCGCTTCATCCATTGCAATGTCTTGTGTTTTAAAAGGGGCGGTGCTTGTCTCGCCACGCCACGTTGGGATCGTCCTTTAAGAAGGGTACACCGACACAAGGTGGATCTTCAAAAAGAAAGGCGGACAGCGATTCTTCCAAGCTCCGACCTTCATCAAGAAGGTATAGTTTTTTATACGCCCTGCGGCAAACATGCCGAACTGTGATGTTTTTTCTCCTTCCCCATATTCTAGGAAGAGCACTGACGGGACTATATTTGGAGACCTCGCCGAACATATGTCCATCAATCCGACCTCGGACCATGCCTCTAGGGAGAGAGTCGATACGGGTGCCATGCCGGATTATCCTCTCTCCGATGAGTCAGACAATGTATCCGTCACCAACTCCGAGGTGGAGAGTGCCATGAACCATCGATGCCGGAGGGCCGCTGTCGGTGTCAAAACCGGCGGATCTCGGGTAGTGGGTCCCGAACTATGCGTCTAGGCCGGATGGTAACAGGAGGCAGGGAACACGATGTTTTACCCAGGTTCGGGCCCTCTTGATGGAGGTAAAACCCTACGTCCTGCTTGATTAATATTGATGATATGGGTAGTACAAGAGTAGATCTACCACGAGATCAAGGAGGCTAAACCCTAGAAGCTAGCCTATGGTATAATTGTTGTATATGGAGTTGATTGCCTACGGACTACAACCCTCTGGTTTATATAGACACCGGATAGGGTTAGGGTTACATAGAGTCGGTTACAATGGTAGGAGATCTTGAATATCCGCATCGCCAAGCTTGTCTTCCACGCCAAGGAAAGTCCCATCCGGACACGGGACGAAGTCTTCAATCGTGTATCTTCATAGTCCAGGAGTCCGGCTGAAGGTATAGTCCGGCTACCCGAACACCCCCTAATCCAGGACTCCCTCAGTAGCCCCTGAACCAGCCTTCAATGACGACGAGTCCGGCGCGTAAATTGGCTTCGACATTGCAAGGCGGGTTCCTCCTCCAAGTCCTTCATAGAAGATTGTAAACACCAAGAGTAGTGTCCGGCTCTGCAAAAATAAGCTTCCACATATTGCCATAGAGAGAATAATATTAACACAAATCAAATCTGCTGACGTATTCTGCAGTGCGTCATCACACTACAGCCAAGTCCTTCACTCGAATTGTTTTCACTCTTCCACCTCAGCGTGTTTTGCGAGGCGGTTTCCTTGGCACGTCTTGTCAAAGCAGAGATCGTGTGCCCCCCTTTTACGGGATTCTCATCAATACGGACGTGGGTAACCCAATCGTGCCCGTTAGCATGTTTTCTTGATTAAAGGCGAGTCCCAAACGGTTACGGGGAGGGCTCCTGGTATTCAACCTTTTATAAAGGGACCAGGGCCTTACTCCTTTTCTCCAATCCCAAAACAAGTTCGCCCGTCGCCTCGAGTTCCAACACCCTAGGCTTCAGATTCCGGGCACCTCAGACCTTCGACAATGTCCGGTTCCGACCTTCAAGGCCGATGGATGCCCTCCTACATCACGGAGGAGGACGTGCTAAAGTTGAGAGAGGCTAAGTTCTTGACCGCCGAAATTTCGCATAGGTTGCCTGCTCAAAGGCAGGCTATTCCCAGTCCCCAGCCCGGTGAGAGCGTAGTGTTCATGTCTCACTTCCTTTGGGGGTTAGTCTTCCCGATGGATCCCTTCGTGAGGGGGCTGCTGTTTTATTACGGGATGGAATTTCATGACTTAGCTCCGGAGTCCATCCTCCACATTTCCTCATTCATCGTTGTGTGCGAAGCGTTCCTCCGTGTTACTCCTCACTTCGGATTATGGCTCAAGACTTTTGGAGTGGAGCCGAAGATGATCGAGGGACGGCACGCAGAGTGCAGAGGCGCTGTCATAAGTAAGAATGCCGATGCTCCATGGCCCGAGGGCTCCTTTCAAGAGGAGCTCGGCTTGTGGCAACGAGAATGGTTCTATATCACCACTCCCAGGAGCGCCAAGTGGGCGGCGCCTCCTACCTTTCGCTCGGGTCCCCCATCACGGCTAGCATCATGGGTCAACAAAGGATTAGATTGGGGGTTATCCAAAGACGTGCCCTTGTTGCAGGGCCGCATCAGGGATCTCTTAGAAAGAGACCTCAACTTGGTCAAGGTGACGCGGGTCATGCTGATTCGCCGAACACTGCCCGGCAAACGTCGCTCCCTTTGTCTGTGGGAGTTTAATCCGGAGGGACCACGAGCTCTCCATCATTTTATGGGCGCAACTCCCGTGGAGATGTATAAACTGTTCTTCGGATCACAAATGATGTGTCCGAATTTGACCGAGGACGCAAGCCTAAGCTGCAATCGCCCGGATACCAAAGTAAGTAACCTTGTGCCCGGACCTACTATCCATATAATCGTCATAAACTTGCCCCTAAAGGAGCTGTCCTTTTAAACAGGAGTGGATAGCGAAGGCAAAGCTGATCAGGTGTCCGGCTCCCCTTCCCGAAACCAGGCCGGATCCCGTGCTTGTCAGCATGTTGAAGATAATGCCTTTGGAGGGAAGTAAGGGGAAGGACAAGGGAACTATGGCCTCCTCGAAGGAGGCTTCTCCGAAGGGAGGAACCGACAATTCCTCTCCCAAGGGGAAGAAGAGGGCCGCCTCTGACGACCCGGAGACCATGGCCCCGAAGCGGGGGAGAAAATCCTCGTCAGAGGGTCCGACGCCGGGGAGTTCCTCAGCCGAACTACGCCCTCAAAGGGATCAGCCCTCCAGCGAGCCGTAAGTAGAGAGAGGTTTTCCTTTTGAGGGATGAGAGAAATCCTTGATTTATATCTGAGAAGATTAACCGAAATTTTACCTTGTAGCTCGGACCTCAGCCCTTCTCAGCAGAGCTCGTCTTCGGGGGATCTTCCTCCGGAGATGATGGAGAGCGGGACGCCTCCCCCTGCCGTACCTCCTAGCGAGGCGGGCGACCCTGAGGTGTCATCGCGGGGGGTTTCTCTGAATCCGGCAGGGGTGGAAGATAGCTATGTGGCCCCCCAAGGCTCTCCGCGTCCGGCCTTCGAAAGAGGCCATAGGACAAGTCTGGCACCGTCTGGTGCTCGGCCAGAGGAGCTAAAGATTCTGCTGGGGCGAGCTTCCATCTCAGAGGAGCACCGTGCATTGATGGGCATGGTGATTGAAAGGATTTCATCCGCAGAAAGCGGATTGCATGAGGCCGTCAAAAGTTTACTGACGGGTTTTGAGGTACGTTAGATAATGTACACTTTTGTCAGTTGCGCATAAGTAAGGTGCGCCCTGTGTAGATAGTAGCCCCTGAGACTCTGCGCGTTGTCAAGAAATGACGGCACGCAGAGGATCATAATCCCAGGTCTAAGATGTCGCCTTTGAATGTAGGTGGCGAGGTGTCCGGAATCAAGCCGAACTGATGATGTGGCCGAACTAAAGCGGCAACTGGACGTGGCAGATGCCGACAGCACGCTTGTCAACAAGCGGCTTGATGAGGCTCAAGGTATGTAATTCTTTGGGCGGCATCAGGTAAGAGGAGCTTCACACTAGTGTCTTACAATGTGTGTGCTCGACGCAGATGGTACGGCCGCCGTGGAGAATCTTAGGGCAGAACTTGCCCGAGCTAAGGAGCAAGCCAGGAAAAGCGATGCGGCTGCCGAGAAGGCCCTTGATGAGCTGAGAGCCGAACAGGCTGCTCATTGCCGAATCAAGGAGGAGATGGCCGAGATGGCCGAAAAGTTAAAAAGCGCTACCGACCGTTGCAGACTTCTTGAAAAAGAAGACCAGGCGAAACAGACGGACTTAGAGAAGGTCGTTGCCAATGCCAAGGACGCGCGCTCTGCGATGAGAGCTGCGAAGGAGGAGCTGCGTCAGGCCAAACAGATTGCGGCTGGAAAGCCCTTTATGCTGCGAAGGAAATTTTGTGATCCGAAGTTTGCTCCGTTGGACCGGATGTGGAGTGTGGAGGATACCTATCTGGACTTGGCAGCGAGTGCTGCTGATGCGACCGAACACTTTCAAGATCAGAAAGATCGCGAAGTGGAAAAGCTTTTTTGGTCGCAGTTTCACAATCCAGAGCGTCCACTGCAGTGGATGATCGTTTGGCTCAATGGGTCGAACTGAATAGGTTGTCTGGACTCGCCATGAAGTACGTCATGGGTCACCTGTGGCCGGGGAGATCGGAGCCGAAGAGTTATTTCAGCTTGGTGCAGCAATTCCATGACGCGGTGCTGCGTATAAATGCAATGAAGAGGTCAGCATGCATAGAGGGCGCTAGGATGGCTCTTTCCCGTGTTAAGACATACTGGGCAGAGATGGAGACCACCGCTGTTGCGTCCCGAGATTCGGACAAAAGCCGAGTACCCTCCGAGCACTATTTTCAGGAAGTTCTTGAAGGTGCTCGTGTAATAGAGACGCAGTGCCCGAAAGATGCTATGTTATGATAGCATATGTATTTATAAAGTAATATTTTGATAAACTGTAGTGGCCTTTTTTATACTTGTGCCTCCAAGTATTGGGAACACCTCCTGTGCGGCCGTTTTAAGATATATATATATATATATAGAATCTGAAAGATGGCAGTCGTTGGCTTCAGCCCCCACGCACATAGTGCGGGGGTGCTCGCAGAAGACGCATTTTCACACTTAACCCAACGTCTTGGTCCTACAAAGGAGGTGATAGCGCAGCGGGCCAGGCAACCGGACTATAATGCTTTAGCACTTTCACTTAGCCATAGGAGTTTGACAATGAGACTCTTTAGGTAGCTCCTTGGTGGCAACTGCGCTCGTCCGAATTTGGGGCGCGTATGTGCCTGACCGGGAAGCGGCCCTTCGTTAAAGCAGAGGAATCCGATAGATTCCGATAGGTCATCGAGTGGCTGACCAGTCTCACGCTACATCATGACAGTCAGTTTTTGGCTTTCTCTACTGAGGTGCTCGCTCGGCCGAACCGGGGGCACAATCGCAGTAGTTCTCCTGGTGCTACCTTAGCCGATAGAGCGGAACGTAAGGTAGCCGAACTCAGGAGCCGGGCAACCCAACATTTGACCAAAGACATGATTCGGAGCTGATGCATATAATGCCAAAACTCGCGACGCCGAACACTCCCTAAGATGTTCGGTCTTTATGAGTGCGGGCGAAACAACACTCTTTATCAAAAAAAGCCCCTAGTGTCCAGGTACGTGCAAAAAATCTGACATGGCCACATGCCAAGACGCCAGCCTCCTCCTTGGTTATATCAGAAAGAAAAAACCAGGGGATGTGTAGCAACAAGAGATAGTAAAAAAGGTTTACGCAGGGTCTTAATCTAAAAAGAATCCTTTAGGACGGGTCCCTACTGCACGTCTGCGCCTGTGTCTCCGTTGTGACGTGTCCTGGACGGGCGCCGCACGACGTTCATCTGTAAAAGAGAGGAACTGAGTTGAAAACGGGTCGTGCCGAAAAAGTTTAAAATAAGCAAAGTATAAAGTAAGATATATAAGATTGAGCTTTATTGTCTCTTATTGTATATGCGTGGAGCCCCTAGTGCGGGGGTATATGGCTTCTAGGCCTGCATCAATGATGATTTTGCACCGAACTCGTCCATCCACGTTCGTGGTCTTGAATGACCTATTTCGAAGTTTCTTTTGGCCGGTGAGGCCATTTTGCTATGGGGCTGTCAAAGCGGCCGCACAGTCCTCCGCTTGGGGAGGCGCACTTTAGTGCTTCCCCTTCAAAGGATGATGCCTCGTGGACCGGGCATCTTAAGCGTAAGAGATGCATAATGCGGTATTGCGTTAAAGCGAGCGAAAGCTTCGCGTCCCAGTAGTGCTTGAAAGCGACTTGAGAACGGGACGATATGGAAGGTCAGCTTTTCGCGGCGGAGGTTATCGGCAGAGCCGAATATGACTTCGAGCCGGAGAAAACCCATACAATGGGTGTCCGGACCAGGTATTACCCCTTGAAAGGAGGTTTTGCTGCGGCGGATTCTTGCTGGGTTTATTCCCATGTGCTGGATTGTATCCTGATATATCAGGTTTAGTCCACTGCCGCCGTCCATAAGGACATTTGAAAACTGGAGTCCGCCAATTATTGGATCGAGTATCAAGGCAGTCCAGCCTACATTCTTGATATTCCTAGAATAATCTAGCCGATCGAAGATGATCGGTTTTGACAACCAGTGGCAGGACCCTTTGGGCCGTGTGGTGCGTACCTTTACGGGCGCCGCACGTTTTGTTATGTGAAGTGAGTTCACTGTTTTTACTTCTTGTGGGAAGTTCTTTTGTTTCCTGGTGCTCTGCTTTTGGGGTTCGTTCTCGTCTTCGCTTGGTGTGTCGAGCCCCTTCTGTTCGGCATTGAGTCTGCCGGATTCTTTGAAAACCCAACAGTCTCAGTGGGTATGGTTAGCAGGCTTCCCGGGAGTACTGTGTATCTGACATATCCTGTCCAGGATTTTACTTAGGTTGGATGGATCGTCGCTGTTATCCTGGGGGGCGATTTTTCCTAATTTTGTCGTGACCCTTTGAATCCGGCATTGACTGTCGTGCTCTTCCGACTTTTGTCCTTAGTCCAGTGACGGTCCTTGTTGCGTCGCGGTTTTCTGTTTCCATCCCTAGTTTCGGATGTACTTGGGTTGGTGGGGCTGCACCTTGCCAACCAGCTGTCCTCCCCTGCACAAAAGCGGGTCATGAGGCTTGTTAGTGCGGCCATTGTTCTTGGCTTTTCTTGGCCGAGGTGTCTGGCGAGCCATTCGTCTTGGACGTTATGCCTGAAAGCTGCTAAGGCTTCGGCGTCCGGACAGTCGACTATCTGATTCTTTTTAGTGAGGAATCTATTCCAGAACTGTCGAGCTGATTCTCCGGGTTGTTGAGTTATGTGACTAAGATCGTCTGCATCCGGAGGGCGGACATAGGTCCCTTGAAAGTTTGCTCGGAAAGCATCCTCGAGCTCTTCCCAGCTTCCAATTGTGTTTTCGGGAAGGCTTTTAAGCCAATGCCGGGCTGGCCCTTTAAGCTTAAGGGGTAGATATTTTATGGCGTGGAGATCATCTCCTCTAGCCATGTGTATGTGGAGGATATAATCCTCGATCCAGACTCCAGGGTCTGTTGTTCCATCATATGCCTCTATGTTTACGGGTTTGAATCCCTCTAGGAATTCATAGTCCAGGACCTCATCGGTGAAACATAGGGGGTGTGCGGCGCCCCTGTATTTGGGTGTGCCAGATTCTGATGATGGCTTCATAGCGTTGCTTACGAGAGCTTGCTTTCTTGGCCCATAAATGGACCTGACTGGGCCATGATGCGAATCCTTAGGTGGGTCGCATGCTGATTTAGGTGCGGCGCCGCTTGCCGCTTTATGGGGTCGTCTATCCGACCGTGTGGCTTTTTCATTTTTTGAATGCGAGGACTCTAGGGCCTCTTCGTTGAATTCAGGCAGTAGCTTTCTTTTCGGATAGCTTTTAGTGCGGCGACTGTCGCCGTACTTATCTGTGGTGTTGATTATTTTGCTCCATCTAATCCGGAGTGCGTCTTCCGCTGTTTTTAGCTTCCGCTTCTGCTTCTTTAGGCTGCATGCAGTTGCAACGAGCCTCTCGTGGAGGTTCTTCTGCTCCATAGGTTTATTCGGCGTGAGGTCGTCCGGAATGCCGTTTTCGCCGGAGGAGGGATGTTCGGCTTCTCTGTCCGCGTTGCCCTGTTCGGACGGTTGCTCTAAGGCCTACTCGTCGTCTACCGGCTCGTCCTGCTCTATGGCTGGGTTTTTGTTGAGGCGGGGCTTGGGACGGCGTTTATGCCGATGCTTTGATTGCTTTTCGGGGGGTCGATCTCCCGTCCCATCCCCTTTTTCCTCATTGTCGCTTCCTTTAGGGGTATCCACCATGTACACATCGTGAGATGAGGTGGCTGTCCAATGCCCTATGGGCGTTGGTTCGTCGGTATCTCCTGCATCGTTATCCATGCTGTCGATGTCTCCGGAGTCGAAGTTGAGCACGTCGTTTAAATTGTCGACAGTGGCTACCAAGTGGGTGGTGGGTGGGCTTTGAATTTCTTCATCGTCCGTATCCCATCCTCGCTGACCGTAGTTCGGCCAGGACTCTCCTGATAAGGAGAGAGTCTTGAGAGAGTTCAGGATATCGCCACAAGGCGAGTGCTGAAAGATGTCTGCGGCGGTGAACTCCATTATCGGCGCCCAATCGGATTCGATTGGCAGGGGCGCGGGGGGTTTGGAGTCCAGGGAGGAGTCTGGATCCTCGGAGTCACGGGTCGTGCAGAGTGCGGGGCTAGCGTTCGGCTCGATCGCTTTCGGGATCGCAGCCCCCGAGGTGACGTCCAACCGTTCATCCTCAATTGGTGCAATAGGCTCCGAGTTAGGGGTCGGAGCCGATGCGTGTGCGGCCTCCAGGACACTGTCCGGGGGCAGAGCAAGATCATGCCCCTCGAGATAGTGCGGCACGCTTGGCCGTGGCTTGAGCCCGTCGAAGATCAAGTCTCCGCGGATGTCAGCCGCGTAGTTTAAGCTTCCAAACCTGACTTGATGGCCATGGGCGTAGCTTTCGATCTGCTCCAAGTGGCCGAGCGAATTGGCCCGCAGAGCGAAGCCGCCGAAGACGAAGATCTGTCCGGGGAGAAAAGTCTCACCCTGGACCGTATCGTTGTTGATGATCAAAGGAGCCATCAGGTCTAAAGGCGACGACACAGAGGAACCCTCAATGAAAGCACCAATGTCGGTGTCAAAACCGGCGGATCTCGGGTAGTGGGTCCCAAACTGTGCGTCTAGGCCAGATGGTAAAAGGAGGCAGGGAACACGATGTTTTACCCAGGTTCGGGCCCTCTTGATGGAGGTAAAACCCTACGTCCTGCTTGATTAATATTGATGATATGCGTAGTACAAGAGTAGATCTACCATGAGATCAAGGAGGCTAAACCCTAGAAGCTAGCCTATGGTATAATTGTTGTATATGGAGTTGATTGTCTATGGACTACAACCCTCCGGTTTATATAGACACCGGATAGGGTTAGGGTTACATAGAGTCGGTTACAATGGTAGGAGATCTTGAATATCCGCATCGCCAAGCTTGTCTTCCACGCCAAGGAAAGTCCCATCCGGACACGGGACGAAGTCTTCAATCTTGTATCTTCATAGTCCAGGAGTCCGGCTGAAGTTATAGTCCGGCTACCCAAACACCCCCTAATCCAGGACTCCCTCAGCCGCCATGCGCGATCCTACCTTTACCAAAGAGGCATTTAATGCCTTTAGTTCGGCGGACGCATACATCCGAGCTGCTCGGGATGCTCGGGATGCGCGATCATACGGGACGCATGCAATAAGGTTCAACTGCCAGATCAAAAGTAGAGATAACATGCTAGAAGGTATGGCAGAGCAGATAATTGTTTTTAGCTACCTGTTACAAGGCTTCGGCTAAGCCCAATAACTTGTGACCAAGTGTTTTTTGGAGTTAAGTTACTCCATTGAGCCGGTGTCAGCACCATCCGGGTTTTCACCTGGCGGGTCATTGTCATCCTGGCGTCTTGAGGTTGAGGCCTCTTAGTCACCCTGCACCGGTTCTCCTTCGTCTGTCATCTGGAGAGTAGCCGATGTCCAGTCGATGCCGGTTAATTCTTCAAAGGTCGCCTCATCATTTAAAATAATAGAGGGACTAAGATCAGGAGCGAAAATATGCTTATGCCTTGGTGGAATGATATCTACAACATCATGAGATGGTGGCTTAATCTTATTGTTGTTCTCACCATAAGCCGACATGTACTTGTTCAAATTCAGATCTTCTATAAGTTTGCAAGCCACGAGCCACATCTTTCTGAT
The DNA here is from genome assembly GCF_003073215.2 of Triticum urartu. Lineage (NCBI taxonomy): Eukaryota > Viridiplantae > Streptophyta > Magnoliopsida > Poales > Poaceae > Triticum > Triticum urartu. The sequence continues at coordinate 371,807,580 of NC_053028.1, read as the reverse complement.
GCATTGATTGAAGTCTTTCTCTTCAAAGATCGAATCATCATCCTTGAACTCTGGGCATCCGGTAGCTATTTCCTCCATGTCAAGTTCTGATTGCCACGCCTTGGCCCGGCCTAGAGCAACAATGGCTCTGGCTCGGGTGGCTAATAATTTAACCTCCTCAATTTGAGTCGGCGCTGTCGTGAGATGATCCAGCAGAGTCTTGATTTGAGTTGGAGGTTTTCTGCTACCTGACAAAGCTACAAGGCTGCAAAGTGTTCCAGCATACAACTGCTTAGTCAATAAATAAGCCGCCTTAAATTTGAGTAGCACGTTCTGGCCAAGACTAGAGCTTCTGAGGCCTATTCAATTTTTCGCACGATAGTTGCCAGGCGGGTGAAGAATTATATGTTATGAATTTCCAGGCGGATTAAAGAAATATCAAAACAGATGATGAGTTGCATATTAAGCTTACCAAAGATGGCGGCTGACATTTGACAGATATGTTGCTTCAAGCCTGCTAACTCTTCGGTTACTGGCTTAAGCTTAGCCTCAGCATCTTCTGCTTTTCTTTGCAGTGTAGCCTTGTCAGTTTCCTAGGCAGTTCTTTCAGCATCAAAACCCGCCTTGATTTTCTCAGTTTCTTCCAGTGAAGTTTTCAGCCTTGACTCGACCTTGGAAGTTTTAGCTTGTTGCAGCTCAATATTCTTCTTTAAGTCACTCAGTTGCGACTCTTTCACATTCAACGTCTCCTGAAATACAATATTGAGGCAATGGTTATAACACAAGGAGATGTCGGCATTCTGGGAACCAGGGTACCCAAACTTGCCTGCCTACAGAGTGGCTCCATCAACGGCCTGGTAAGGCCCATCTTCGTCAACTTCAAGACAAGACCCTCGCGAGGCAGACGACGCCAAGACATACGGAGGTAGCGGTCTCCCTCGGCTGGCTCCTGAGGAGTGGAGATTCCTATGCAAGCGCCCATCTCATGAGGTCCGGATGACGCAAGCCATGACGACCAAGGCCAAGAGGGCGCCAGTGCGTGCAGAGCAACATATTTCCTCTTTGGTGCTAAGGAGGCGAGCACAGGCGCGGAGTCCTGAGGAATCAGCCAAAGGTTTCCATTCCCGTGCTACAAGACCAAGACCGCCAGGGCGGAAGGACGGAGGTCATCGTCGAGCCCACCATGGTGTCACGAGCAGAAGCTTTGTAGGCGAAGACCACCTTTCGTCAAGATAGGATGTACTTCTGTCCCCTTTCAAACTGGCCACTATGGAATCCCTTCCCGCCTACATCTTGGGGGAAGAAGACCGAGGCCTCTCTCTCTCTCTCTATATATATATATATATATATATTAGCCACTACCATAGAGGAGAGATCCAACCAGAACCCTCACTAGCTCACACCAACACAAGAACAGACCTCCGGAGGCTGTTCTTCCTCTATATTAGTTCATGCTCAGCCCCTCGTGAGGCCAATCCACCCCAAAGCAGGAGTAGGGTCTTACACCACAAGGTGGCCTGAACCTGGGTAAACGGTCGGGTCCCTTTCCTTTCCCGTTCATTGAGCTAGGCTGTGAGAGCGACGAGTTGGCTGCCTGGACAGATCGAGTTCTTTGCACGCACCCTAGAGTTCGAACCTTTCTTGGGTCTACGGAGCCCTAAATCCGACATTTGGTGCACCAGGTAGGGGTGAGTCACAACCTTTCTCCCGTCGGTCGATTCGCCTCCATTCCACCGTTCTCATGGCTGACGCTCGTCGAGTTCGTGCTGAGCGCCGGGCTGCCCTCGCCGCCCCCGTCACCCAGACAGCACCTGCGGGCGACGGTTCCCCCGTCTTTCCCCATCGCCTGCGGTAAACGCTGCTGTCGGTGTCAAAACCGGCGGATCTCGGGTAGGGGGTCCCGAACTGTGCGTCTAAGGTCGATGGTAACAGGAGACAGGGGACATGGTGTTTACCCAGGTTCGGGCCCTCTCTATGGAGGTAATACCCTACGTCCTGCTTGATTGATATTGATGAATACGAGTATTACAAGAGTTGATCTACCTCGAGATTGTAATCGCTAAACCCTAGAGGTCTAGCTTGTATGGCTATGGTAATGAGTCTCTCCCCTCTCCGGACTAAGTCCTTCGGTTTGTATAGACTGGGGGGATCTAGGGTTACACAAGGTCGGTTACAAAGAAAGGAATCTACATGTTCGGTCGCCAAGCTTGCCCTCCACGCCAAGGAGAATCCCATCCGGACACGGGTACAGTCTTCGGTCTTCGTATCTTCACAGCCCATCAGCCCGGCCCATGGCTAAAAGGCCGGATGCCCGAGGACCCCTTAGTCCAGGACTCCCTCAGTAGCCCCTAAACCTGGTTTCAATGACAAGGTATCCGGCGCGTAGATCTGTCTTCGGCATTGCAAGGCGGGTTCCTCCTTCCGAACTCCAAGATAGTCTTCGGACGAAACAAACATGTCCGGATCTGCAACACACAACCATAGAGAGTATAGTATTTCACGAATCCAATCTGCTGACAACTTTAGTAATGTGACATCACGCTTTCCCGGTCCTTATTTCGAACCGTTTCCCGTCCCGTCGTTCCATGTTTCGGGGCGTGGTTTTTATTGGCACGTCTTGTCAAAGCAGAGATCGTGTCCCCTTATTGCGGGATTTTCATCAATACGAGCATGGGTAACCCAACCGTCCCGCGGGAAAGATTCCTTAGGAATATGCAGGTTCTTAGGCTTTAGGAGGAGGCATTCAATACCCGCTGCCTTTATAAAGGAACCAAGGGCCGTCCTTTTTATGACAAACTTCTCCTAGGCCTTCCCAACCTTGAGTTCTAGCACCCCCAAGGTTTGACTTCATTGCTTCAAGCCTCCCCATCATGTCCGGACCCAGCCCTCATGGCCGATGGGTAGCTTCCTCCGTTACAGAGGAGGATATTGCAAAGCTTTGGGCGGCCAGATACTTGACCGTGGAGATACACCACAGGCTTCCTACTCAAGGACGGGTTATTCCGACCCCAGATCTGGCGAGAGGGTCGTATTCATCTCCCACTTCCCCCGAGGGCTAGGGTTCGCTCTTCACACCTTCGTCCGGGGGCTACTGTTTTATTATAGACTAGATTTTCATGATCTAGCCCCGGACTGCTTCCTCCATGTCTCGGCATTTATTATCACATGCGAGGCCTTCCTCTGAATCCCCCCACACTTCGGCTTATGGATCAAGACCTTTAGTGTGAAGCCGAAGGTAATTGACGCGGAACATGCAGAGTGCGGTGGTGCTGTAGTGAGCAAACTTACCAACACCCCTTGGCCAAAAGGCTCTTTCACCGAAACCTCCAACCAATGGCAGCAAGAGTGGTTTTATGTCACGGAAATCCGTAGTACCAAGTGGGCAGCTATACCTGCGTTCCGTTCTGGCCCTCCGCCACACCTTGCATCATGGATTAACAAGGGGCTGGACTGGGGATCAGTTAATGAAGTGCAGACTCTACAAAGCCGCATCCGAACCCTCCTTGAGAGAGACATCGATCTTGTCAACATGATTCAAGTGATGCTAGTTCGTCGAATCCTGCCATGCCAGCGCAGGTCTCGCCATATGTGGGAGCTTAATCCAGAAGGATCACGAACCCTCAAACACTTCTTCGACACTACACACGAAGGGATGTGGAAGTTGTTTTCGGGAAGCGAAAACATTGTCCAGACACTACTGAGGATGCTGGCCTTAACTGCAACCGTCCGGATACCCCGGTAAGCACTTGTCTCCCGAACACTTTGTAATTACGCATACCGTAATATGGTACTAAGCAAGCTATCTTCTTCCAAGGCTGGATAAAGAAGGCAGAACTAATTAAGTGTTCAGCCCCTCTTCCCGAAGGCCTAGCGAATCCTGTTCTAACAAGGATGCTGGCCCTAGCACCATACCAGATGTCTGTGAAGGAGGGCGAGGCGGAGAGTGGGAGAACCAAAGATGGCCCCTATTCCAAGGGTACATCAGACATTGTGTCCGGAGGAATCAAAATTCCCTCATCCAAAGAAAAAAGTGAAGGGGGGCGCTGTCTCCTCCCCTCATGGGAAGAAAAGGGTTGCCTCCGAAGATTTGGAGAAATAGGCTCCTAAGCGAGGCAAGATGCCTCTGTTGGGTGGCTCGGGCTTGGAGGACGTCGAAGCACGGTCTCATGACGAGGACAAGCCTCAGGCCAAATCGTAAGCGAACAAGGATGTTTTTAAACATATCCCATTCTTTTCTTGTAATGCCTGGAATATATGTTTTTTGCAGCTCGACACGCAGTCTTCTACAACAATCCTCTTCTTTGGGGGACCTTCTCCCCGAGATGATGGAAAGCGAGACGCCTCCACTGGTTTCTCCCCCGACCAACAGGTGGTGCAAGGGATGATGAAGACATTACCCGAAGGTAATATTTCGGTGGCCCAGGGTCCGGGGACCAACAATGAAGGCCCCGAACAATCCAGTATACAGTCGGATAAGAATAAACGGATCCCTTCGAAGGGTGGCCGTACTCCTACGGCAGCCGCCGGAGACCCAGAGGCGCCGGATATCTTGACGAGCATGTTGCGGCAGGCGTCTGTCTCAGAGGAACATCGTACCTTGATGGGCATGGTGGTTCAAAAGGTCCTGTCCGCGAAGAGCGGATTGAATGAGGCCTTTGCGAGCCTACTAAGAGGCTTCAAGGTTTGTACTGTAATATGTGCAATTGTGTTTTATTCGCGAGATACACCTGTGTATAGATAGTAGCCCCTGAGACTCTGATTGGCTTCCCGAGGGAGGCGATCGGAGGATCAAAAGATATGCCCAGGAAATAATATGATTAATTGGAACACAGGCTGTGACCTCGCCGGAAACTGCCCAGACTGTAGAGGTTGCGGATTTACAACACAAGATTGATGAGGCGGATAATGATATCGCGCTTATCAATAGGCGTCTTGACGAGTTGCAAGGTATGTATTAGGAGCAATCCTTACATATACATGTTTGTAATATAAGTGTGATGTTGAAAGTTGCATACTGGAATATGCATGGCTGCAGATGGTGCCGTCGCCATTCAAATTCTTCGGGCGGAGCTGGCCCGGGCCAAGGAGCAGTCTCGGTTTAGTAACGCGGCTGCCGAAAAGGCATCAGCTGAGTTCAAAGCCGAACAAGCTGCTCGGTGCCAAGACGAGGAGAAAATATCCACGATGGCGCTCGAACTGAAAAATGCTACTAGCCGCTGTGAATTCCTAGAAAAGGAGAATAAAGCCAAAACAACTGGGCTTGACAAGGCCTTGCGAGAGGTGAAAGAAGCGCAGTCCGAATCTAGAGCGGCCCGTGTGGAGATCCGGCAAGCTGGGGAAATTGCAGCTGGTAAGCCCTTTTTGCTACAGACTAAGTTCGGCGATCCGAACTATGCTCAGCTTAACCAAATGTGGAGTTCTCTAGACAAGTTTTTAGACTTGCCGAAGAGTTCTTCTGATGCGGTGTAGTTTTACCAAGCGCAAGAGGGGTATGCAACGGAGAAGCTTTTCTGGTCACAATTTGGCGCATCGAAGCGCCCTCTGCTGCTGAATGAACAGATGTCCCAATGGGCCGAGCTTCATAGGATATCCAGTGCCGCCATGAAGAACGTCATAATCCGGCTGTCGCCGACTGAGCCTATTCTGAATAGGTACTTCGCCTTGGTGCAGCGGATTGTTGATGTGGCGCCGCGTATCGATGCTGTTAAGCGGTCGACGTGCATTGAGGGTGCACGGATGGCCTTTGCCCGTGTCAAGACATACTGGGGAAGATGAAGGCCATCGATGTTGCGGCGAAGAGTCCACCCAAGGGCAAGGACCATCACGCACCGGAGCGTTATTTTGAGGATGTCTTAGAGGCTGCCCACTTGATAGAGGGTCAATGCTTGAAGGACATAATATTTGAGTGAGGTGTATGGGAATTGCAAAAGACAATTTTATAGTTAATCTATTTTTATGTTTTGCTCGAAAGCTTGTGTTCCTCCTGTGCGGCCGTTTTAATATAATCTGGAAGTTTTCCAGTCGTCGGCTTTAGCCCCCTCGTAGGAAGTATGGGGTTGTTCGGAAAAGCATTTAATCACTCTTGATCCAACGTCTTGGTCCATGAAGGAGGTGATAATGCGGCGAACCAGGCAATCAGACTATAGGGAGTTAACACTTTCACTTAGCCATAAGAGGTTTATAGGGGGGACTACGATATAGCCCATGGTATGCGTACGGCTTATTCCAATATGGTGCATTACATATATGACCTAAAGAAAAAGGGTCCTTCGTGTGATACGGAGGGAATCACGACAGATTCTGATAAGTCATCGAGTGGTTGACCAGCTCTCGCAACATCATGATAGTCGGTTTTCGGCTTTCTCTACTGAGGTGCTTGACTAGATGAACCGGAAGCACAATCGCAGTAGTTCTCCCTTTACTACCTTAGCCGATAGAGCGGAACATAAGGTAGAAAGCACAGGAGCCGGGTAACCCAACCATTGACCCAAGACATGATTCAGAGCTGATGCATATAAGGCAAAACTCGTGATGCCGAAGTACGTTGTAAAGCTGTTCGGACTTTGTTGGCAGCTCATTTGTTCCCATACCGAGCCCCTGGCAGGTTATGCCAAGGCATATCTATGAAACAACCATAGAGTCCATATTCATTTGCAAAAAGACATGAATGATTAATTTGGATAATGTTTACTGGGACCTGAGCGGTATGCCAATGGTTACTTTATATATAAAAAGACCTCAACCCCGACTATTTGACATGCCCAGGGTTGAAGGTGGAGGAAAAAGGCATATTTCAGGCTCGAAATAAAGAGTGCGGTCTACAAAAAGTTTATTTTGGACCTCCTATCGCACGTCTGCGCCGCCTGTCCTCGGCGAGGGGAATCCTTGACGGAAGTAGCCCCTTAGGTGAGTGTACGGATCCGAACTCCAATGGAGTCAGTTTAGATGTTTGTCCTTTGCGTCACCTGTTTTTAAGAGATAATGAAGAAAGAAAAAAGGAAAGTAGATAAAAATGTTACGGGAATGCTTGTCGGCTTGTCCGTATTGTTCTTACGCCAATGCCCATGGTATCTTAAGTACGTAGTGATGTATGCGCGGTACAAATTTTGCGGGTATATGAGGTGGGCGGTGGAAGCCGAACTGCTATTTCCGCTCCCGGGTTGATCAATCCTTGGGGGGAAATTGCTTCTGACCCCCGGTATTTGGTTGGTGAACCTCGCCGTCGTCCCTATTGCCTGGCGGCCTCCTCCCCTTGTGTTCGGCGTTGAGCTTGCCGGCCTGCTTGAAGACCCAACGGCTTCTGTTGGTATGATTGGCTGGTTTATCGGGGTGGCCGTGAATCTGGCAGGGTCGGTCCAGTATCTTGTCTAGGTTGGATGGTCCGTCTCTGTTCGCCTTGAATGGCTTTTTCCGTTGACTGGGCTTGGGATTGCTGAATCCGGCATTGACCGCTGTGTCACGTGATCTTTCATTGTCATTGCGACGGTTGTGTTTGCTTCGTCATGGCTTGCCATTGCCATCCCGGATTTCGGAAGTGCCCGAGTCGCTGGCGCTGTTGCTTCTACGAGCGAGCCAACTGCCTTCTCCCGCACAAAAGCGGGTCATTAGAGAGGTAAGGGCTGTCATGGATCTAGGTCCTTCTTGACCGAGGTGGTGTGCAAGCCATTCATCCCGGACGCTGTGTTTGAAGGCCGCAAGGGCTTCCGCGTCCGGACAGTTGGCGATTTGGTTCTTTTTAACTAAGAACCTAGTCCAGAGCATCCTGGCTGACTCTCCGGGCTGTTGGATAATGTGACTTAAGTCATCGGCGTCCGGTGGCCAGACGTATGTTCCTTGGAAGTTGTCGCGAAAGGCGTCTTGCAAATCTTCCCAGCTGCCAATTGAACTTTCCGGCAGACTGTTTAACCAGTACTGAGTTGGTCCTTTGAGTTTTAGTGGTAGGTATTTTATGGCATGAAGGTCATCTCCGCGGACCATGTGGATATGGAGGAGGAAGTCCTCGATCCATACCGCAGGATCCATTGTTCCGCCGTATGATTCGATATTCATTGGTTTGAACCCGTCTGGGAATTCATGCTCCATTACTTCGTTTGTGAAGAAAAGAGGGTGTGCGGCGCCTCTATGTTGGGCCACACTGCAACGTACCTCCATTGGAGTCCATTTGTGGTTTTCGGCCTAGGCGTGGCTAGGTTTGTCACGTCCGAATAGGTAGCCATCGTTGAGGCAGTCCTGGATTAGGGGGTCCTCAGAGAGCCGGACTATATCCCTTGGCCGGACTGTTGGACTATGAAGATACAAGATTGAAGACTTCGTCCCGTGTCCAGGTGGGACTCTCCTTTGCGTGGAAGGCAAGCTTGGAATTCGGATATGTAGATCTCCTCCCTTGTAACCGACTCTGTGTAACCCTAGCCCCCTCCGGTGTCTATATAAATCGGAGGGTTTTAGTCCGTAGGACAACAACAATCATATCATAGGCTAGCTTCTAGGGTTTAGCCTCTCCGATCTCGTGGTAGATCAACACTTGTAATACTCATATCATCAAGATCAATCAAGCAGGAAGTAGGGTATTACCTCCATCGAGAGGGCCCAAACCTGGGTAAACACTGTGTCCCCCGCCTCCTGTTACCATCCGCCTTAGATGCATAGTTCGGGACCCCCTACCCGAGATCCACCGGTTTTGACACCGACATTGGTGCTTTCATTGAGAGTTAAACTGTGCCGTCACAATCAAGGCTTGATGGCTCCTTCGATCATCGGCAACAATGCGATCTAGGGTGAGGTTTTCCTCCCCGGACAGATCTTCGTATTTGGCTGCTTTGTACTGCGGGCCAACTCGCTTGGCCATCTGGAGCAGATCGAGAGCTACGCCCCTGGCCATCAGGTCAGGTTTGGAAGCTTGAACTATACCGCCGACATCCGTGGAGATTTGATCTTCGACGGATTCGAACCCATGTCAGGTGCGCCGCACTGTCACGATGGGCACGATTTAGCTCTACCGATGGACAGTGTTCGAGAGATCGCACCTGTAACTACTCCGGCCCTCAATCCGGTACAGATCGCGCTGTCTGACGACGGGTGGATGGACCCCGCCACAGAGGCCGCACACTCAGCGGCGATAGAGCCGAATACTGACTTCACCTCCTACGAGACTTGTTTTGTCGGACCTTTGGATTCGTCCCTGGCCATGATCTCCGAACCGCCTGCGTCCGTACCTATCAAATCTAATTGGGCGCTGATCACGGAGTTTTCCTCCGCGGATATCTTTCAGCACTCGTCCTTGGGCGATGTGCTAAATTCATTAAGGTCTCTCTCCTTGTCAGGAGGCCCTTGGCTGAACTGTGTCCGGCTCGAGTGGGAAGCGGACAACAAAGAAATTCGTTCCCCACCCGCCACCCACTTAATAGCCACTGTCGATGACTTAACCGACATGCTTGATTTCGGCTTCGAAGACATCGACGGTATGGACGACGATGCGGGAGACGAACAGGAACCACCGCCCGCAGGGCACTGTACTGCCACTTCATCACATGATATATACATGGTGGATACACCCAAAGAAAATGATGACGAGGAATGGGAGGAAGCAGCAAAGGACAATTCCCTCGAGAAGCAACAAAAGCGACGGCGTAAGCGCCGCTCCAAATCCCGCCCCGGCAAAATCAGCAATAACAGTGCAAGAAAGAGTAACACCCCGGTCGACCCTAAAGAAGACAACGACCACATGAACCCAGTGGTGGAGCCGGGTGAACCAATAGACGACGAACATAGTACGAAGCCGCTGTCCGGTCACGACGAGCCCGAGGGTAAAACTCATCAGCCTGTCTCCGGAGACATGAATAGTCCGGACGATGATGCACACATCATCCCTGAAAGACACTTGGAACAAGAGAACCTTCATAAAAGGCTCATTGAAACCGCGCGGAGCCTGAAGAAGCAGAAGTAAAGGCTTAAGACCACGCAGAATACGCTCAACAGCAGATGGAATAAAGTGCTTGACACGGAAGAAAAGTACGGCGGTAATCACCACACAAAAAGCTATCCAAAGCGCAAGCTGTTGCCTGAATTCGACGACGAGGCCTTAGAGCCCACTCAGCCGGAAAATAAAACGGCCGATCAACTGGACCGGCCACCCCGTGGTCGCGATAGGGCGGCTAACGATGACGTACACAAATCAACACATGACCTACGTGAGGACCTACACAAAAAAGCAGGTTTGACCAGGTCCATTTACGGACCTAGGAAGTGCGTTCCGGCGCAGATTCATCGCCGCCCAATTGACTATACTGACAGAATAATAGTTCGGAATCAAAATCGAACACTACAACCATCAGACACACCCAAATACAGGGGTGCCGTGCACCCCCTATGCTTCACCGACGAGGTACTGGATCATGAATTCCCAGAAGGATTCAAACCCGTGAACATAGAGTCATACGACGGAACAACGGACCCTGGGGTCTAGATTGAGGACTTTATCCTTCACATCCACATGGCTCGTGGAGATGATCTCCACGCCATCAAATACTTGCCCTTAAAGTTGAAAGGACCAGCTAGGCACTGGTTGAAAAGCCTCCCTGAAAACTCAATTGGAAGTTGGGAAGAGCTCGAGGACGCTTTCAGGGCTAATTTTCAAGGGACCTATGTCCGACCTCCGGATGCAGACGATTTAAGTCACATAATTCAACAACCCGGAGAGTCAGCCCAAAAGCTTTGGAACAGATTGCTCACTAAGAAGAATCAAATTGTCGATTGCCCCGATGCCGAAGCCTTAGCGGCTTTCAAACATAGTGTACGGGACGAATGGCTTGCCAGACACCTCGGCCAGGAAAAACCAAGGACAATAGCAGCCCTAACAAGCCTTATGACCCGCTTTTGCGCTGGCAAGGATAGCTGGCTGGCCCGTAGCGGCACCAGCGACCCAAGCACATCCGAAGTCAGGGATGGCAATGGAAAACCACGACGCAACAAAAGCAAGCGTCGAAGCAACGAAGACAACCCAGACAACACGGCGGTGAACGTCGGATTCAGGGGCTCTCAACCCGATCAACGGAAAAAGCCATTCAAAGGCAGCAGAGATGGATCGTCCAGCCTAAACAAGATTCTGGACAGATTATGTTAGATTCACGGCACCTCCGATAAACCTGCAAATCACACCAACAGAGAATGATGGGTCTTTAAGCAGGCCGGCAAGCTAAACGTCAAACACAAGGAGAGGGAGACACCAAGTGAAGACGAGGATGAGCCTCACCAACAAAACACTGGGGGACAGAAAAAATTCCCACTAGAAGTCAAAACAGTGAACATCATTCACGTAACGAAGAGGAGGAACACACGCATGCTCCGAGATGTATGCACCATAGAGCCCGTTACCCCCAAGTTCAACCCTTGGTTGGCCTGCCCAATCACTTTTGATCGCAGGGATCACCCGACTAGTATCCGGCACGGAGGATCGGCTGCCTTGGTACTAGACCCAATAATTGACGGATACCATCTCACCCGAGTCCTTATGGCCGGCGACAGTAGTCTTAATTTGATATATCAAGACACAGTCCGCAAAATGGGGATAGACCCAACAAGAATTAGCCAAAGCAATACTACCTTTAAAGGAGTAGTACCAAGCCCAGAGGCCCGCTGCACGGGCTCTATAGTACTAGAGGTTGTATTCGGTTCTCCCGACAACTTCCGAAGTGAAGAATTAACCTTCGACATCGCTCCATTCCGAAGCGGCTATCAAGCACTACTCAGAAAAACAGCCTTCACTCGTTTTAATACAATACCGCATTACGCTTATCTTAAGCTTAAGATGCCCGGTCCACGTGGCATCATCACAGTTAGCAGACACTCGGAGCGTTCCTTACATATGGAGGAGTGTACGGCAGCTTTCACATCCGAACACTGAACGACCCCTCTAACCAGAATAAAGGATCGGTCGTCAAGACCGCGAACACGGCTAGACGAGTCCGGCGCACCCCTCGCTGTAACAGTTTAGATAAACCCGAGATTGGGTCGATGGATATACCCCCATAGGTGGCGCCAGGGGCTTCCCGCATATAAAAAGGACTATAGTTCGGTTTGACCTTACTTAGATTGAATTTCAATGGTCTATTAAGAATAACCGATTTTCCGCACGTCGACTTTCACCTAGGTTTTTTCTCTCTTGCAGATGACAATCATGCTACACCCTTCCAGGACACGGCACAACGGAGACACATGCGTAGACGTGCAGCAGGGCCCCGCTCAAAGGTTTCTTTTTAGATTAAGACCCTGTATAAACCTTTCTCACTGTCCCTTGTTGCTTCACGCCCTTCAGATACTTAGCACAACCGAGAGGGATGCTGACGTTATTGGCATTTTTGCCACGCCAGACTGATGCACGTACCTGGAAATTCAGGGTTCATTATCAAGGGCCTTGCTCAGCCCGGTATATGTTGTAAAGTCCGAATACCTTAAGGAGTGTTTGGCCTTATATGCATCAGCTCCGAATCATGTCTTTGGTCAAATGTTGGGTTTGCCCGGCTCCCATGTTTTGCTACCTTACGTTACACTCTATCGGCTAAGGTGGCACTGGGAGAACTACTGTGATTGTGCCCTAGTTCATCTGGATGAGCACCTCAGTAGAGAAAGCCGAAAACTGACTGTCATGATAAAGCGTGAGACTGGTCAACCACTCGATGACTCAGCGGAATCTTCGCGATTCCTCCGCATTAACGAAGGACCGGTTTCCCGGTCATGTATGTACGCGCACCGTATTCAGATAAGAGCGGAGGTACCAGGGGCTATATAGTAGCCCCACTGTCAAACTCCTATGGCTAAGTGAAAGTGTTAAAGCAATATAGTCTGATTGCCTTGTTCGCCGCGCTATCACCTCCTTCATGGACCAAGACGTTGGATCAAGTGTGAATACGTGCTTTTCCGAACACCCCCGCATTATGTGCGTGGGGGCTGAAGCCGACGACTGCAAACTTTCAGGTTATATACTTACATAAACGGCCACATAGGAGGCATCATAATACCTTCAGGCAATCAATACAGCCTGTATAATTCAAATAATATTATTTTTACAATGGGGATACATGTCACTCGAACATGATACTCTTCGAGCACTGAGCCTCTATTAAACGAGCGCCTTCTAGGACTTCTTCTAAATAGTGCTCGGCTGAGACCTGGCCTACGGCCGGACCCAAGGATGCAATAGTGGTGGCATCCATCTCTGCCCAGTATGTCTTAACACGGGCAAGAGCCATCAGCGCACCCTCTATGCATGTCGACCTCTTTACGGCATCGATATGATGCACAACACCAAGGAATCGTTGCACTAAACCAAAATAACTATTCGGCTTTGGTCCTTCCGGCCAAAGATGATCCACGACAGACCTCATGGCAAGCCCGGACAACCTATGGAGCTCAGCCCACTCGGCCATTTGCTCATTTAAGAGCAGCGGACGCGTCGAAGCACTGAACTGCGACCAGAACAACTTCTCTACTTCGTGATCTTCTTGATCTTTGAAAAACATAGTCGCATCAGCAGCACTCATTGCCAAGTCCGCATACGCGTCTGCAGCACTCCATAATCGATCAAGAGGGGCATACTTCGGATCTCCGAACTTAGTCCGCAACAAAAAGGGCTTCCCTGCCGTGATATCTCCGGCTAGACGGAGCTCCTCCTCTGTCGCTCTGATTTTAGAACAGGTTTCCTTGGCTGCCTCCACGGCTCTCTTCAGGTCAGTTGCTCTCACTTGGCTTTCCTTTTCAAGAAGCTCATATTGGCTGGCGGCATCTTTCACCTCAATAGCCATCTTGGCTATTTCATCTTCGCTCTTGCGATGAGCAGCCTATTCGGCTCTTAAGTATCCGACCGCCTTTAGGGCGGCCGCATCACTTCTCCTGGCTTGTTCCTTGGCTCGGGCAAGTTCCGCCCGAAGGGTCTCCACGGCGGCGGCTCCATCTGCAGTCAAAACATATTCTAGATACTAGCATCATGCTCCTCTTAATACTTGTTGACCACCCGAAAATACATACCCTGTGCCTCGTCAAGCCGCTTGTTCACAAGCGCAATGTCGGCATCTGCCGCATCCAGTTGCCGGCTTAGTCCGGCCAACTCAGCAGTTCGGCCAGCCACCGGACCGTCCGCTTCCTACACATGAAAGTAGCGCGATTAATACCTGGGACAATAATCCTCTGTTTGCCGCCTCGGGACAGCAACCAGAGTCTCAGGGGCTACTACCTGCATAGAGCACACCTAGCGTGTGCAGTACCGTCAATTTTTTTTGCATTACTTTGCGTACCTCAAAGCCTTTTAACAGGCTCGTAAAAGCTTCATGCAACCCACTTTTGGCGGATGAGATCCTCTCAACCACCGTACCCATTAAAGTACGATGCTCCTCTAAGATAGCCGCTTTCTCTAAAAGACCCGTCAGTACGTCCGGTTGCGCACCGGATAATCCCAGACTCTTTCTGTTGCTCCCTTAGGAGCCGAATATTCCAGACTTCGGGTGGCCGAAGGGTTACCTTCTGGCCTCAGCGGATCAGGAGAAATCCTCCATGATGACACTTCAGGGTCATCCGCCCCAGGAGGCGGGGAGACAAGGGGAGGCGTTTCACTCTCCATCATCTCTGGAAGAAAATCCCCCGAAGACGAACTCTGTCGGGAAGGGCTACAATCCGGACTACAAGACATATGTCTCGGTTATCGTCCGCGGAGATAAAACAAAATACGGAAGTACTTTTGTTCACTTATGTCTTAGTGGAGGGCTGATCCCCTTGCGGGCACTGTGCGGAAGGAATGCCCTCCGGGTCAGGACCCCCTGGCAAGGGTCTCTTCTCTCATTTGGAAACCCTTGTTTGCAAGTCTTCAGGAGCGGTCCTTTTCCTTCCTTGGGGAGAGGGAATTTCAGATTCTTCTCCCTGACCATCCTCCTTCGTGGAGGCACTAATTCCCCCGGTTTGGATGAGTAATACGTGAGGCTCGCTTTCAGCTTCTTCGTCTCTCCCTTTATCTTCCCCCGAGGGCACTTGATAAGGAGCGTACCCCAGCATCCTGGCTAGTACAGGATCTGGCGAGCCCTCGGGAAGGGGGGCCGAACACCTGATCATCTTTGTCTTTGTTACCCAGTCCTGGCCAAGAGCAATTCTTTCAGAATTATGTTATGGCAAATGAAAAGATAGTGTGTTCGGTCGTGAAAATACTTACCTGTGTATCTGGACGATTACAGTTGAGACCCGCATCCTCGGTGGTATCCGGACACTTTATTCGTGATCCGAAGAACAATCCATACATCCCTTCGAGTGTCACGCTGAAGAACTGCTGAATAGTTCGCGGTCCTTCCGGGTTGAACTCCCACATACAGAGAGATCGATGTTGGCATGGCAGGGCCCGATGAACTAGCATAACTTGCATTACTTTGACGAGAGCGACATCCCTCTTGAGGAGATCTCCGATGCGACTTTGCAGTGTCGGCACGTCATTAACCGGCCCCTAGTCTAGCCCCTTGTTGACCCATGACGCCAGTTGTGGTGGGGGGTCCGAACGGAAGGCGGGGGCAGCCACCCACTTAGTACTTCGGGGAGCTGTGATGAAAAACCACTCCCGCTGCCATAAGTTGGATATCTCCGGGAAGGAACCCTTTGGCCATGGTGCATCGACGCCTTTGCTTATTGTGGCACCTCCGCATTCTGTGTGTCGCCCATCGATCATCTTCGGCTTCACATTGAAGGTCTTGAGGCATAAGCCGAAGTGTGGGGTGATGCGGAGGTAGGCCTCACATACGATGATAAACGACGAGATGTGAAGAATGGAATCCGGAGCTAGATCGTGGAAGTCGAGCCCATAATAGAACATGAGCCCTCTGACGAAGGGATCAAGACTAAAGGCTAGCCCTCGGAGGAAGTGGGAAACAAATACGACACTATCGTTGGGTTCAGGAGTGGGGATGACCTGCCCTCGGGCAGGCAGCCTGTGCGAGATTTCGGCGGTCAGATACCTAGCCTCCCTTATCTTCTTGATGTCCTCCTCTGTGACAGAGGAAGCCATTCACCGGCCCTGAAGGTTGGATCTGGACATGATTGAAGGTCCGAAGCGCTTCGCCTGAGCCTTGGGTGTTGGAACTCGGGGTGGGGGAAGGGGGGGATTGAGCGCGAGAAGAAAAGGACAGACTTTGGGCCCTTTATAAAGAGGGCGAATATCAAGCGTCCTCCGCATGGTCGTTTGGAACTTGCCTAAAATCGAGGATTCGTACTAACGGGCACGATTGGGTTACCCACACCCGTATTGATGAGGATCCCGTGATAAGGGGACACGATCTCTGCTTCGACAAGACGTGCCAATAAAACCGCCTCGCAACACGTGCAGTGGCTGGCTGAGAAAAACGGTTCGAATAATGACCGGGGCCATGGCGTGATGTCATGTTATGAAAAGTTGTCAGCAGATTAGATTTGTGGAAATATTATACTCTCTGCGGTGGTGTGTGGAATTTGTTTTGCAGAGCCGGATACTATCCTTGTGTTCAAAATCTTCTATGGAGTATTCGGAGGAGGAACCCGCCTTGCAATGCCAAAGACAATCTGCGCGCCGGACTCACCGTCATTGAAGCCTGGTTCAGGGGCTACTGAGGGAGTCCTGGATTAGGGGGTCCTCGGACAACCAGACTATATCCCTTGGCCGGACTGTTGGACTATGAAGATACAAGATTGAAGACTTCGTCCCGTGTCTGGGTGGGACTCTCCATTGCGTGGAAGGCAAGCTTGGCAATTCGGATATGTAGATCTCCTCCCTTGTAACTGACTCTGTGTAACCCTAGCCCCCTCCGATGTCTATATAAACCAGAGGGTTTTAGTCTGTAGGACAACAACAATCATACCATAGGCTAGCTTCTAGGGTTTAGCCTCTCCGATCTCGTGGTAGATCAACTCTTGTAATACTCATATCATCAAGATCAATCAAGCAGGAAGTAGGGTATTACCTCCATCGAGAGGGCCCGAACCTGGGTAAACATTGTGTCCCCGGCCTCCTGTTACCATCCGCCTTAGACGCACAGTTCGGGACCCCCTACCCGAGATCCGCCGGTTTTGACACCGACAGTCGTCGCATGTCGAGGCACGTCCTCGTGATCCGTAGATCGATCTTGCGTATCCTGCTCTACTATCCAAGTCCTGTCGAAGGTCGTATGTACAACCCCGAGCTATTTTATTCTTGCCTTTACGGCGAGGTGGGGCGGTCTGGTGTTCGGCGTGAGTTGTCGCTTTATCCGGACCAAGTTGTGGTCGACCTGCCGCATTATGCGATGATGGTACGGGCTCCAGCGCGTCGTCATCGAACTGAGGTAGCAATCGACGCTTTGGGTAGCTTTTGGCTGGGCCACTAAGGCCGTATTCTTCGGCGGCCAGGACTTCGGTCCATCTATCATTGAGCAGATCTTGGTCCACTTGAAGCTGCAACTGCTTCTTTTTAAGGCTCCTTGTAGTGGCTATTAGCCGGTGTTTGAAGCGCTCCTGCTCGAGAGGTTCCTCAAGCACGATGAAATCCTTGTTGCCGAGGCTCTCCTCTTCCTCGGAGAGTGGAAGCTAATTAATGTCCTCGAAGTATCCATGTATGGCCTGTTCATCAGGGCTAACTTTCCCATTTTCCCGTTCCCCCTGTTTGGAGGTTACCTTGACGGGGTCTTCATTATTTTCGGCATCGTCCGGAGTATTATTTTTTCCGGTGCCCGTACTGCAGTCTTTGGAACGACGTGACTTAGAGCGGCATCGAGGAAGCTGGCGCTTGGCTATCTCTCATGAGGTTTATCCTCAACGTGATCCTCTTTGTCATCGTTGTTAGTTTTTTCAAGCGTGTCCACCATGTATACGTCGTAGGAAGAAGTGGCCGTCCGTCGTCCAGTGAATGGCGGGTTTTGGCCTTGCTCCTTGTCGGCATCGTCGGAGCCATAGTCAAGCATGTCGGTTAAATACTCGATAGTGGCTATGAAGTGGGTGGCGGGTGGGAAGCAAAATTCTCCATCATCAGCCTCTAGTTCGAACCGTACATAGTTCAGCTGTGAGTCCCCCGCCAAGGACAAGTTCTTTAATGAGTTAAGCAGACCGCCCAAGGGCGAGTGCTAGAAGATGTCTGTGGCGCTGAACTCGAAGATTGATAAGCGATCAAGTTTGGTATCCGTGGACTCACATGGTTCGGAACTTATACCCGGAGAAGAGTTAGGAGTTCCGGTGACACGAGTATTGCGTGAGTTTAAGTCCATGTGCGGCTCCAACGCTGGGGAATCTGTGGCCTCCATGGTGGGGTCGAGCCTCCAATCCTTGGATGCCGTAGTGTGCTCTCGATCTAAGACCGGAGTTGTCGCAGGAGCTATCTTCGGGGTGCGGTCTAACGATGGATTTAGGTCATGTTCGTCAAGGTGACCAGGGGCGGTAGCCGCAGTCTCGAGTCCGACGAAGATCAAATCTCCATGGATGTCCGCAACATAATTCAAGCTCCCAAATCTGACCTGACGGCTAGGGGCGTAGCTATCGATCTGCTCCAGGTGGCCAAACGAGTTGGCACGCAGTGCGAAGCCACCAAACACGAAGATCTGTTCGGGGAGGAAGGTTTCTCCTTGGATAGTGTCATTGTTGACGATTGAAGGGCCATCAAACCTTTCGTCGATGGCATAGTGGAACACTCAATGAAAGCACCAATGTGGGTGTCAAAACCGGCGGATCTCGGGTAGGGGGTCCCGAACTGTGCGTCTAAGGTCGATGGTAACAGGAGATAGGGGACATGATGTTTACCCAGGTTCGGGCCCTCTCTATGGAGGTAATACCCTATGTATTGCTTGATTGATATTGATGAATACGAGTATTACAAGAGTTGATCTACCTCGAGATCATAATGGCTAATTAAACCCTAGAGGTCTAGCTTGTATGGCTATGGTAATGAGTCTCTCCCCTCTCCGGACTAAGTCCTCCGGTTTATATAGACACCGGGGGGATCTAGGGTTACACAAGGTCTGTTACAAAGAAAGGAATCTACATGTTCTGTCGCCAAGCTTGCCCTCCACGCCAAGGAGAATCCCATCCGGACATGGGTACAGTCTTCGGTCTTCGTATCTTCACAGCCCATCAGTCCATCCCATGGCTAACAGGCCGGACGCCCAGGACCCCTTAGTCCAGGACTCCCTCAGCTGCCACCGGCCCCGCTGAGGGAGTCCTGGATTAGGGGGTCCCCGAGCGTCCGGGCTATGTAACATGGGCCGGACTGGTGGGCCATGAAGATACAAGATTGAAGACTTCCCCCCGTGTCCGGATGGGACTATTAATATCCCTCTGATTATGAACATGAATATGCTTTGTGAGTAGTTACGTTTTTTCCTAAGGACATGGGAGAAGTCTTGCTATAAGTAGTCATGTGAATTTGGTATTCATTCGATATTTTGATGAGATGTATGTTGTCATCCCTCTAGTGGTGTCATGTGAACGTCGACTACATGACAGTTCACCATTGTTTGGGCCTAGAGGGAGGCATTGGGAAGTAATAAGTAGATGATGGGTTGCTAGAGTGACAGAAGCTTAAACCCTAGTTTATGCGTTGCTTCGTAAGGGGCTGATTTGGATCCATATGTTTCATGCTATGGTTAGGTTTACCTTAATACTTCTGTTGTAGTTGCGGATGCTTGCAATAGGGGTTAATCATAAGTGGGATGCTTGTCCAAGTAAGGACAGTACCCAAGCAACGGTCCACCCACATATCAAATTATCAAAGTACCGAACGCGAATCATATGAACGTGATGAAAACTAGCTTGACGATAATTCCCATGTGTCCTCGGGAGCGCTTTCCTTCATATAAGAGTTTGTCCAGGCTTGTCCTTTGCTACAAAAAGGATTGGGCCATCTTGCTGCACCTTATTTACTTTTATTACTTGCTACTCGTTACAAATTACCTTATCACAAAACTATTTGTTACCGATAATTTCAGTGCTTGCAGAGAATACCTTACTGAAAACTGCTTATCATTTCCTTCTGCTCCTCGTTGGGTTCGACACTCTTACTTATCGAAAAGGCTACAATAGATCCCCTACAATTGTGGGTCATCAAGACTCTTTTCTGGCGCTGTTGCCGGGGAGTGAAGTGCCTTTGGCAGGTGGGATTTGGTAAGGAAAAACTTATATAGTGTGCTGAAATTTACTGTCACTTGTTACTATGGAACATAATCCTTTGAGGGGCTTGTTCGGGGTATCTTCACCCTGACCAGTAGAGCAAAGAGTTGCTCCTCAACCTACTGAACCTACTGAAAATGTTTACTTTGAAATTCCTTCGGGTATGATAGAGAAACTGCTAGCTAATCCTTTTGCAGGAGATGGAACATTGCATCCCGATTTACACTTAATCTATGTGGATGAGGTTTGTGGATTATTTAAGCTTGCAGGTATGCCCGATGAGGTTATCAAGAAGAAGGTCTTCCCTTTATCTTTGAAGGGAGAGGCATTGACATGGTATAGGCTATGTGATGATATGGGATCATGGGACTACAAACGATTGAAATTGGAATTTCATCAGAAGTTTTATCCTATGCATCTTGTTCATCGTGATCCTAATTATATAATAATTTTTGGCCTCGCGAAGGAGAAAGCATCGCTCAAGCTTGGGGGAGGCTTAATTAAATGTTATATTCATGCCCCAATCATGAGCTCTCAAAAGAAATGATCATTCAAAAATTTTATGCTCAGCTTTCTCTCAGTAATCGCTCCATGCTCGATACTTCTTGTACTGGATCTTTTATGATGAATACTATTGAATTCAAATGGGAATTCTTGGAAATAATTAAACGCAACTCTGAAGATTGGGACCTCGACGAAGGTAAGGAGTCAGGTATAACACCTAAGTTTGATTTTGTTAAATCTTTTATGGATACCGATGCTTTCCGTGAATTTAGCACTAAATATGGACTTGACTCTGAGATAGTAGCTTCTTTCTATGAATCCTTTGCTACTCATGTTGATCTCCCTAAGGAGAAGTGGTTTAAATATAATCCTCCCATTGAATTAAAAGTAGTTGCTCCTATTAAAGTTGAAGAAAATACTATCACTTATGATGATCCTGTTGTTCCTGCTGCTTATATTAAGAACCAGCTTTCCCTGTTAGAATAAAGGATCATGCTAAAGCTTCTACTGTGGTTAACAAAAGTAATATTAAGACACCTAAACCCCTTGAGCAAATTAAATTTGAACCTAGTATTGTTATGGTTAAAGATCTCTTGGCCGATAATATTGATGGGCATGTTATTTACTTCTGCAACGAAGCTGCTAGAATTTCTAGACCTGATGCTAAAAATAAACATAGACCTGTTGTAGGCATGCATGTTATTTCTGTTAAAATAGGAGATCATTGCTATCATGGCTTATGTGATATGGGTGCTAGTGCAAGTGTAATACCTCATTCCTTATACCAAGAAATTATGCATGATATTGCACCTGCTGAGATAGAAGAGATTGATGTTACAATTAAGCTTGCCGATAGAGATACTATTTCACCAGTTGGGATTGTTAGAGATGTTGAAGTCCTGTGTGGGAAAGTTAAATACCCTGCTGATTTTCTTGTTCTCGGTTCCCCACAAGATAGCTTTTGTCCCATTATATTCTATAGACCCTTCTTGAATACTTTTAATGCTAAGATAGACTCCAATAAGGATACTGTTTCTATTGGTTTAGGGGATATGTCTCATGAGTTTAATTTTGCTAAATTTCGTAGACAACCCCATGATAAAGAATTGTCTAGTAAATATGAAATTATTGGTCTTGCTTCTATTGCCGTGCCTCCTACTGATCCTTTAGAACAATATTTGCTAGACCATGAAAATGATATGTTCATGAATGAAAGAAGGGAAACAGATGAAGTATTCTTTAAACAGGGACCTATTCTGAAACACAACTTGCCTGTTGAAATCCTAGGGGATCCTACTCCACCCAAGGGTGATCCTGTGTTTGAGCTTAAACCATTGCCTGATACTCTTAAATATGCTTATCTTGATGAAAAGAAGATATATCATGTTATTATTAGTGCTAACCTTTCAGAGCATGAAGAAGAGAAATTATTGAAAACTCTGAAGAAGCACCATGCTGCTATTGGATATACTCTTGATGATCTTAAGGGCATTAGTCCCACTCTATGTCAACACAAAATAAATTTGGAGAAAGATGCCAAACCAGTTATTGATCACCAACGATGACTAAATCCTAAGATGAAAGAAGTGGTAAGAAAGGGAATATTAAAGCTCCTTGAAGCAGGTATAATTTATCCTGTTGCTGATAGTCAGTGGGTAAGCCCTGTCCATTGTGTCCCTAAGAAGGGAGGTATTACTGTCGTTCCTAATGAAGATGAATTGATCCTACAAATAATTATTACAGGTTATAGGATGGTAATTGATTTTCGCAAATTAAATAAAGCTACTAAAAAGGATGATTACCCTTTACCTTTTATTGATCAAATGCTAGAAAGATTATCCAAGCATACACATTTTTGCTTTCTAGATGGTATTCTGGTTTCTCTCAAATACCTGTGTCAGCTGATGATCAAGAAAAGACTACTTTTACTTGCCCTTTGGTACCTTTGCTTATAGACGTATGCCTTTTGGTTTATGTAATGCACCTGCTACCTTTCAAAGATGCATGATGGCTATATTCTCTGACTTTTGTGAAAAGATTTGTGAAGTTTTCATGGATGATTTCTCTGTTTATGGATCCTCTTTTGATGATTCCTTGAGCAACCTTGATCGAGTTTTGCAGAGATGTGAAGAAACTAACCTTGTCTTGAATTGGGAGAAGTGCCACTTTATGGTTAATGAAGGTATTGTCTTGGGGCATAAAATTTCTGAAAGAGGTATTGAAGTAGACAAAGCTAAAGTTGATGCTATTGAAAAGATGTTGTGTCCCAAGGACATCAAAGGTATAAGAAGTTTCCTTGGTCATGCCAGTTTTTATAGGAGGTTCATTAAGGACTTCTCAAAAACTTCCCGGCCTCTGACTAACCTATTACAAAAAGATATTCCTTTTATCTTTGATGATGATTGTGTAGAAGCATTTGAAATACTTAAGAAAGCCTTGATTTCTGCACCTATTTTTCAGCCACCCGATTGGAATTTACCCTTTGAAATCATGTGTGATGCTAGTGATTATGCTGTAGGTGCTGTTCTAGGACAAAGAGTTGATAAAAAAATTAAATGTTATTAAATATGCTAGTAAAACTCTAGACAGTGCTCAAAGAAATTATGCTACTACTGAAAAGGAATTTTTAGCAGTTGTATTTGCTTGTGATAAGTTCAGACCTTATATTGTTGATTCTAAAGTAACTATTCACACTGATCATGTTGCTATTAAATATCTTATGGAAAAGAAAGATGCTAAACCTAGACTTATTAGATGGGTTCTCCTACTACAAGAATTTTATTTGCATATTATTGATAGAAAGGGAGCTGAGAATCCCGTTGCAGACAACTTGTCTAGGTTAGAGAATGTTCTTGATGACCCACTACCTATTGATGATAGCTTTCCTGATGAACAATTAGCTGTCATAAATGCTTCTCGTACTGCTCCATGGTATGCTAATTATGCTAATTACATTGTTGCTAAATTTATACCACCTAGTTTCACATACCAGCAAAATAAAAAGTTCTTCTATGATTTAAGACATTACTTCTGGGATGACCCACATATTTATAAAGAAGGAGTAGATGGTGTTATTAGACATTGTGTACCTGAGCATGAATAGGAACAGATCCTACGCAAGTGCCACTCTGAGGCTTATGGAGGACACCATGCTGGAGATAGAGTTGCACATAAGGTATTGCAGTCCGGTTTTTATTGGCCTACTCTCTTCAAGGATGCCCGTAAGTTTGTCTTATCTTGTGATGAATGTCAAAGAATTGGTATATTAGTAGACGTCAAGAAATTCCTATGAATTATTCGCTCGTTATTGAACCATTTGATGTTTGGGGCTTCGATTATATGGGATTGTTTCCTTCCTCTAATGGGTATACACATATTTTAGTTGTTGTTGATTATGTTACTAAGTGGGTAGAAGCTATTCCAACTAGTAGTGCTGATCATAACACCTCTATTAAGATGCTTAAAGAAGTTATTTTTCTGAGGTTTGGAGTCCCTAGATACTTAATGACTGATGGTGGTTCACATTTTATTCATGGAGCCTTTCGTAAAATGCTTGCTAAGTATGATGTTAATCATAGAATTGCATATCCATATCATCCACAGTCTAGTGGTCAAGTAGAACTTAGCAATAGAGAGCTTAAATTAATTTTGCAAAAGACTGTTAATAGATCTAGAAAGAATTGGTCCAAGAAACTTGATGATGCATTATGGGCTTATAGAACTGCATACAAAAATCCTATGGGTATGTCTCTATATAAAATGGTTTATGGTAAAGCATGTCACTTACCTCTCGAATTAGAACATAAGGCATATTGGGCTATTAAAGAGCTCAACTATGACTTCAAACTTGCCGGTGAGAAGAGGCTTTTTGACATTAGCTCACTTGATTAATGGAGAAACCAGGCCTATGAGAATGCCAAACTGTTTAAAGAAAAATTTAAAAGATGGCATATATATATAATAAAGTTTTAGTATGATCTAGTTGTGAGTTTTGCTTTATGATCTTCCTATGTAATCGAGTCCGTGAGCTATATATATAATAAAGATTAGTGTTGAGTCAAGGGCTTGATTATTTTGCTATGATCTAGAGGGAATAAAATAAAAGAGAAGAAATAAAAAGAAATAAAGAGATCATATGGACCTTATGGAGAGTAATGAGCTCACATATAAAGAGTATGATGAGTAAAAGTTGTTGAGAGTTGACAAACATAGTTTTGGTCATCGTTGCAATTAATAGGAAGTTATAAAGAAAGAGAGGATTTCACATATAAATATACTATCTTGAAAATCTTTTATAATTGTGAGCACTCATTAAAGTATGATATGCTAAAGAGTTGACGTTGGACAAGGAAGACAATGTAATGGGTTATGCTTTCTTACATCTGAGATAAATTATATTGCCATGGATCATCCAACATGTTGAGCTTGCATTTCCCTCTCATGCTAGCCAATCTCGTTGCACCAAGTAGAGATACTACTTGTGCTTCCAAATATCCCTAAACCCGTTTTTGCCATGAGAGTCCACCATACCTACCTATGGATTGAGTAAGATCCTTCAAGTAAGTTGTCATCGGTGCACGCAATAAAAATTGCTCCCTAAATATGTGGAGAAAATAAGCTTTATACGATCTTGTGATGTGGAAGAAATAAAAGCGACGGACTGCATAATAAAGGTCCATATCACAAGTGGCAATATAAAGTGATGTTCTTTTGCATTAAGATTTTGTGCATCCAACCATAAAAGCGCATGATAACCTCTGCTTCCCTTTGCGAAGGGCCTATCTTTTATTCTTGTCTTATACTTCATGCAAAGAGTCACGGTGATCTTCACCTTTCCTTTTTACATTTTATCCTTTGGCAAGCACAATGTGTTGGAAGCATCCTGATATATATGGCTAATTGGATGTGGGTTTTCCTGAACTATTATTGTTGACATTACCCTTGAGGTAAAACGTTGGGAGGCAAAACTATAAGCCCCTGTCTTTCTCTGTGTCCGATTAAAACTTCATAACCATAAATATCGCGTGAGTGTTAGCAATTATGAAAGACTAAAAGATGGTTGAGTATGTGGACTTGCTGAGAAACTCTTATATTAACTCTTTCCTATGTTATGATAAATTGCAATTGCTTCAATGACTGAGATTATAGTTTGTTAGTTTTCAATGAAGTTTCTGATTCATACTTGAGTATGTGATTGAATTGTTAATTTAGCATAAGAGATCATATGATAATATAAATTTATGTTGTTGTTTTAAGAATGATCATGATGCCCTCATGTCCGTATTTTATTTTTATCGACACCTCTATCTCTAAACACGTGGACATATTTTTCGATTTCGGCTTTCGCTTGAGGACAAGCGAGGTCTAAGCTTGGGGCAGTTGATACGTCCATTTTGCATCATGCTTTTATATCGATATTTATTGCATTATGGGCTGCTATTACACATTATGTCACAATACTTATGCCTATTCTCTCTTATTTTACAAGGTTTACATGAAGAGGGGGAATGCCGGCAGCTGGAATTCTGGGCTGGAAAGGAGCAAATATTAGAGACCTATTCTGCACAGCTCCAAAAGTCCTGAAACTTCACAGAAGTCATTTTCAGAATATATAAAAAATATTGGTGAAAGAAGTACCAGAGGGGGCCACCCGCCGTCCACGAGGGTGGGGGGTGCGCCCTACCCCCTAGGCGCGCCCCCTGCCTCGTGGGCCCCCTGGTGGCCCTTGGATGCCCATCTTTGGCTATATGGAATCTTTCGTCGAGGAAAAAATCATAAGCAAGCTTTCGGGAAGAAACTCTGCCGCCATGAGGCAGAACCTTGGCGGAACCAATGCAGGGCTCCGGCAGAGCTGTTCCGCCGGGGAAACTTCCCTCCGGGAGGGGGAAATCATCATCAACGATCCTCTCATCGGGAGGGGGTCAATCTCCATCAACATCTTCACCAACACCATCTCATCTCAAACCCTAGTTCATGTCTTGTTTCCAATCTTTGTATCCAAACCTCAGATTGGTACGTGTGGGTTGCTAGTAGTGTTGATTACTCCTTGTAGTTGATGCTAGTTGGTTTACTTGGTGGAAGATCATATATTCAGATCCATTATGCATATTAATATCCCTCTGATTATGAACATGAATATGTTTTGTGAGTAGTTACGTTTGTTCCTGAGGACATGGGAGAAGTCTTGCTATAAGTAGTCATGTGAATTTGGTATTCATTCGATATTTTGATGAGATGTATGTTGTCATCCCTCTAGTGGTGTCATGTGAATGTTGACTACATGACAGTTCACCATTGTTTGGGCCTAGAGGGAGGCATTGGGAAGTAATAAGTAGATGATGGGTTGCTAGAGTGATAGAAGCTTAAACCCTAGTTTATGTGTTGCTTCGTAAGGGGCTGATTTGGATCCATATGTTTCATGCTATGGTTAGGTTTACCTTAATACTTCTGTTGTAGTTGCGGATGCTTGCAATAGGGGTTAATCATAAGTGGGATGCTTGTCCAAGTAAGGACAGTACCCAAGCACCGGTCCACCCACATGTCAAATTATCAAAGTACCGAACGCGAATCATATGAACATGATGAAAACTAGCTTGACGATAATTCCCATGTGTCCTCGGGAGCGCTTTCCTTCATATAAGAGTTTGTCCAGGCTTGTCCTTTGCTACAAAAAGGATTGGGCGATCCTGTTTCACCCTATTTACTTTTATTACTTGCTACTCATTACAAATTACCTTATCACAAAACTATCTGTTACTGATAATTTTAGTGCTTGCAGAGAATACCTTCCTGAAAACTGCTTATCATTTCCTTCTGCTCCTCGTTGGGTTCGACACTCTTACTTATCGAAAAGGCTACGATAGATCCCCTACACTTGTGGGTCGTCATTTCCCCGGCAGAACAGCTCCGCCGGAGCCCTAGATTTGTTCCGCCAAGGTTCCGCCTCGTGGCGGCGGTGTTTCATCCCGAAATCTTGCTCATGATTTTTTCCAGGGCGAAAGACTTCATATAGACAAAGATAGGCACCGGAGGCCTGCCAGGGGTCCCACGAGGCAGAGGGCGCGCCTCGGGGGGTAGGGCGCGCTCCCCACCCTCGTGGATGGTGGGTGGCCCCCTCTGGTGCTTCCTTCGCCCAATATTTTTCATATATTCTGAAACTGACTTCCGTGAAGTTTCAGGACTTTTAGAGTTGTGCAGAATAGGTCTCTAATATTTGCTCCTTTTCCAGCCCAGAATTCCAGCTGCCGGCATTCTCCCTCTTCGTGTAAACCCGGTAAAATAAGAGAGAATAGGCATAAGTATTGTGACATAATGTGTAATAACAGCCCATAATGCAATAAATATCGATATAAAAGCATGATGCAAAATGGATGTATCAACTCCCCAAAGCTTAGACCTCGTTTGTCCTAAAGCGAAGCCAATATCGAAAAATATGTCCACATGTTTAGAGATAGAGGTGTCGATAAAATAAAATACAGACATGATGGCATCATGATCATTCTTAGAACAGCAACATATATATATATATATTGTCATATGATTTCTTATGCTAAAGTAACAATTCATTCACAATTTCAAGTATGAATCAGAAACTTCATTGAAAACTAACAAACTATAATCTCAGTCATTGAAGCAATTGCAATTTATCATAACATCGAAAAGAGTCAATAAAAGAGCTTTTCAGCAAGTCCACATACTCAACTATCATTTAGTCTTTCACAATTGCTAACACTCACGCAATACTTATGGATATCAAATTTTAATCGGACATAGAGAAAGATAAGGGCTTATAGTTTTGCCTCCCAACCGTTTACCTCAAGGGTAATGTCAACAATAATAGTTCATGAAAACTCACATCCAATTAGCTATATATATCAGGATCCTTCCAACACATTATGCTTGCCAAAGGATAAAATGTAAAAAGGAAAGGTGAAGATCACCATGACTCTTGTATGAAGTATAAGACAAGAATAAAAGATAGGCCCTTGATGCATATCGGTCAGACCGGGTTTGTCCTTGTCGGTTGGATCAATGAACAATTTACAATGTGACATTGTGGTTTGATCTAGTCGGGATGTATAAATCGGTGAGACCGAGTTCAATACAGAGGAAAGATTTTGTCATCTCAGCTCACTACGCAAATAAGATCTCACAAAGATTTGCAGGGAATTAACTGAAATATTTGTAATGAATTGGATGCAGGGGAATGCAGAACATAACAGAGAAAAATAAAAGAAATCTAGATGAAGTGAAAGGGAAACATGCTAGGCACAAATGCAGGAACTCAAAGAAGTACTAGAGAACTTCATCTAGAGACGGTCGGTGACAAAGTCACCTATGTTAGAGTATATTGATTGAGGAGTCAAGTGAGAACACTTGATCATAGGTCATACTCATCGTTTAAGCTCAAAATGGGGTTACCATTTTTCGTTTAAGCATTTTGATGTATTCACATCTTGTTGAGCTGCTTTGACCCATGGCTTGGGGTAAAGCTTCTCTAATATGGAATGACATACCTTGGGTGGTGGTGTTGATCTTGATCATGTAGTTGAACTTATGAGGGATGCTCAAGGTTGATGTAGCTCATCAATGGTTGGGGGCTCCACTTGTAATTTGAGTTCATCTACCTACATGGGTTAGTCTTGCAAGGAAGAGCACTTGTGTATCCAAAGTGACAATCATGAAATTTGATACCAAATGGAATTTGATATAAAGAAATTGTCAAAGGATATGTTGAAAGGTTTCATGCTTCCTTGTCTTCAACCACCATATTGTAGAGACTTGGTGATGTAGAGATTGCTCAAGATATGAATGAGTTGCAATCTCATGTATTTGGATTCATCCATGTACCTACAAGGTTTAGATGACATGGAAGGGTACAAATATAGATCCAAGACATATGATCATCAGCATCATAAGAGAAATGTCAAGGATTAGTCAAAAACTCATGATGCCTTGCATGCATCAAAATGGAGTTTCTACTCCAAGTTTGAGGCATAAATGATGTTCAATTCACCTCTCAAACAGCAAAATACTTTCTCATCAAGCGGTTTGGTGAATATAACCGCCAATTTCTTATCGATACGAACATGCTTAAGATCGATGTCTCCTTTAGCAACATGATCTCGAAGGAAATAATGACGAACTTCAATATGCTTAGTTCGAGAATGTTGCACGGGATTGTGAGCAATCCTAATAGCACTTTTATTATCACAAAGCAATGGAACATGTTTCACATATATCCCATAATCTTTAAGAGTTTGGGTCATCCAAAGTAATTGAGCACAACATGAACCGGCGGCAATGTATTCTGCTTCGGCGGTGGATAAGGATACCGAGTTTTTTTTCTTGGAGGACCAAGACACAAGAGATCTACCAAGAAATTGACAAGTACCTGAAGTGGACTTTCTATCAACCTTGTCACCGGCATAGTCCGAATAGGTGTAGCCAACAAGATCAAAAGAAGACCTCTTAGGATACCAAATGCCAAAGTTTGGTGTATGAATTAAGTATCTCACTATCCTTTTCACGGACTTAAGATGACATTCCTTAGGGGCCGCTTGATATCGTGCACACATGCACACACTTAGCATAATATCGGGACGAGAGGCACATAGATATAACAAAGAACCAATCATTGAGTGGTAAACCTTTTGGTCAACAGGTTTTCCATCCTTAGTCATGTCAAGATGTCCACTAGTAGGCATGGCCATTTTCATACCTTTGCTTTCTTGCATGTTGAACTTCTTGAATAAGTCCTTGGTATACTTTGTTTGGGAAACAAAGGTACTCTCCTTAGTTTGCTTGATTTGCAAACCAAGAAAGAACTTGAGTTCACTCATTATAGACATCTCAAACTTCTCCGACATTAGCCTTCCAAACTTTTCACTAAAATGAGGGTTAGTCGAACCAAATATGATATCATCAACATAAATTTGGCACACAGATAACTCTCCATTAACCCTTTTAGTAAAAATAGCATAATCAATTTTTCCAATCTCAAAGCCTTTTTCAATAAGAAACTTGGTTAAGCATTTATACCACGCTCTAGGAGCTTGTTTAAGACCATAAAGAGCTTTGTAAACATGGCCGGGTTTCTTAGGATTAATAAAGCTGGGAGGTTTTTTAACATAAACTTCCTCCTCAATTTCACCATTTAGAAAAGCACTTTTAATGTCCATTTGAGACAATGTGATATCATGATGATTGGCATAAGCAAGTAAGATGCGTATGGACTCAAGCCTAGCAACGGGGGCATATGTATCACCATAGTCCATACCTTCGACTTGAGTGTAGCCTTGAGCGATGAGACGGGCCTTGTCACGTACAACTTGTCCATCTTCATCTTGCTTATTCCGAAAAACCCATTTGGTACCGATGACATTTTGGTTGTTGTTCGGCTTTTTTACCAATGTCCACACTTGGTTCCTTTCCAAATTGTGTAGCTCTTCATGCATAGCGTTCACCCAGTCCGGATCATCAAGCGCTTCTTCAACCTTCATAGGTTCAATGCTAGAGATGAATGAATAATGTTCACAGAAATTAGCTAAACGAGTTTTAGAGCGAGTAATTCTCCCGGTTTGGATATCGTCAAAGATTTGCTCCACGGTATGGTCTCTTGAGACTCTTGCTCTAACCCGGGAGAGCTTTTGTTTGGGTCGGGGATTCTTCATCATATTGTGCGTCCTCTTGGCCTTCTTCGTTGTTGGTGTTGTTGTTCTCTTGTGGAGGTGAAGAAGGAAGTTGATGAGGTTCATCATGGTGTACTTCCTCGTTTTCTCCATCTTGGTGTGTCCCACCTCTGGATGCCTTCGACTCAATTCTTGGTTCACCTTCTCGTGAGGTAGAAGCTTCCACTTAGACAGGTGAGGTACTCTCCTTCACCTCCGTTGGGCGAATCTTGCCAATAGACAAGTCTTGGATTGCTTCTGAAGGGTCTTTGTCTCCTAAATCAATTGGCAATTGCTCTACTTGCGAGCCATTAGATTCATCAAACTTCACATCTACCATCTCTTCAACCTTTCTGGTGAAATTGTTGTAGACACGGTAAGTGTGAGAGTTTGAGCCATAACTGAGTAGGAAACCCTCATGAGATTTAGGAGGAAATTTAGAACGATGATGCCTATCAAGAATATAGCACTTTGAGCCGAATACTCGAAAGTATCCAACTTGGGGTTTGTTACCGATGAGAAGCTCGTATGCTTTCTTGCCGAGTAACTTGTGAAGATATAGAAGATTTGTTTCATGACAAGCTGTCTCAACAGATTCCGCCCAAAAGTGTTATGGCATCTTGTACTCATCGAGCATCGTTCTAGCCATCTCAATAAGAGTCCGGTTCTTCCTCTCAACAACTCCATTTTGTTGAGGCGTGTACGTAGCCGAGAACTCATGTGAAATCCCTTCTTCGTTAAGAAAGGTGTCCACATTTGCGTTCTTGAACTTCGTTCCGTCATCGCTGCGAACCTTCTTGATCTTCACTTAAAATTGATTTTGGGCCTTCCTAACGAAGTTCTTGAAGACCTTTTGGACCTGCGATTTATCATCAAGAAAGAACACCCACGTAAATCTTGAAAAATATCGACTATGACTAAACCAAAGGAATTTCCACCGAGACTTTTGTAGGTGTTTGGACCAAAAAGATCCATATGAAGCGGCTCGAGCGGTATTCTCGTGGTCATGATGTTCTTCATGGGGTGGCTTCCTCCAACCTGTTTTCCTGCTTGACAAGCACTGCACAATCTATCTTTGTCAAATATAACATCTTTCACTCCAAGGATATGATCACCTTTAATAAGCTTATCAAGATTTCGCATGCCCACATGACCTAACCTTCTATGCCACAACCAACCTTTAGAAGATTTAGCAATTAAGCAAGTTCTAGGTTGAGCCTTTTTAGTGAAATCAACAATGTATAGGTCACCTCTACGTATACCAAAAAGACCATTTTATGATTATCTCTTTGAAACACTTGGCAATCTACTTCAGTAAATAGGACATTGAATCCAAAGTCAGCTAGTCTAGATACGGAAAGTAAATTATAACCAAGAGATTCAACGAGCATAACATTTTGGATGGAGCTGTCATGTGAGATGGCCACCTTACCAAGGCCAACCACCTTACCTTTGAGTTATCACCAAAGGTCACATACTTCCGAGGGTCGTTATTTTCTGCAAGCTCACGAAACATATCCTTGTCTCTGGTCATGTGATTAGTACATCCACTATCAAGAACCCATTCCTTTTCTCCAGCCATGTAGCCGCGAAGATTAGCCATAAGACCAAAGTGTCTCATAGACTCATCGATATCAAAGTCACTATCATCATCCTCATCATAGTATCCATGTTCAACATCGTCTTGTGATTGGTCATCACCTAGAGAGAGTGATTCATTAGTTTTATGATCATGACAATGTTCATCCTTATGAATTTTAATGACTTCCGAGATGATAGTACTAATGATTCCAAAATCTCCTTTAGCACGCATAAGGTCACGAAGCTCAACTAAACAATCACCAAACTTAGGATCATTGGGATTCATCTTACTTAAAGCAATGGACTTTTGAAGAATCACATCTAGATTTTGCAAGGAATAGTTTGGAAATTGTTCCTCAAGAAATCTCCATATGGTGTAAGCACAACCAAGAGTAGGCAAGCAAACAATCAAATTTCTAGGAAATCCTCTAATGATAAGATTGATAGTTCTAAGATTGCGGATCATGTTAAGAGAATCATCAGGGGTAGGATGCAAGGGGTCAACAAGGGGTGCACACGGGCTAGTAATGTACTTTTTCAAATGATATTCATTGAAGATCTCAAGCATCTCATTTTTCCAAGCATTAAAGAACTCCCCATCAAGCATAGGCACTCTACATCCAAAACTCCCCATCGTAGACTCATTCATTTTCCTCCAATGGCGATTAAACCAAAGCAATGGAGACCAATGCTCTGATACCAATTGAAAGGATCGAGAAGAGGTGTCTAGAGGGCAGTGATTAGACCCTCAACAAAGAAAAGTAACAGTTCTTTAAGTTTTTTAAGTTAAGGGGGAGTTTTAGCACAAGTTTAAATATTCACAATACATTTCAAGCAAGCATGGCAAGAGTATATGAGCAACGGAAAGTAAAGCATGCAAATTGCAAGAAAGTAAAGGGATGGGATTGGAGTGTGCAAACGCAATTGGAGGCACGGAGATTTTTGGAGTGGTTCCGATAAGTGGTGCTATCGTACATCCACGTTGATGGAGACTTCAACCCATGAAGGGTAACGGTTGCGCGAGTCCATGGAGGGCTCCACCCACGAAGGGTCCACGAAGAAGCAACCTTGTCTATCCCACCGTGGCCATCGCTCACGAAGGACTTGCCTCACTTGGGTAGATCTTCACGAAGTAGGCGATCTCCTTGCCCTTACAAACTCCTTGGTTCAACTCCACAATCTTGACGGAGACTCCCAAGTGACACCTAACCAATCTAGGAGACACCACTCTTCAAAAGGTAATAGATGGTGTGTTGATGATGAACTCCTTGCTCTTGTGCTTCGAATGATAGTTTCTGCTACCTCTTGAGCATGCATTAGTTTTCCCTTGAAGAGGAAAGGGTGATGCAGCAAAGTAGCGTAAGTATTTCCCTCAGTTTTTGAGAACCAAGGTATCAATCTAGTAGGAGACAACGCACAAGTCACCTAGTACCTGCACAAACAATCAAGAACCTCACAACCAACGCGATAAAGGGGTTCTCAATCCCTTCATGGTCACTTGCGAAAGTGAGATCTGATAGAGATAATAAGATAAATATTTTTGGTATTTTGTTGTATAGATTGGAAAGTAAAGATTACAAAATAGTAAACAAGATGCGATAATAAAAGAGATGCAATATAATAAGAAAGAGACCCGGGGGCCATAGGTTTCACTAGTGGCTTCTCTCATGATAGCATGTATTAAGGTGGGTGAACAAATTACTGCTGAGCAATTGATAGAAAAGTGCATAGTTATGAAGATATCTAAGGCAATGATCATGAATATAGGCATCATGTCCGTGTCAAGTAGATCAAAACGATTCTGCATCTACTACTATTACTCCACACATCGACCTCTATCCAGCATGCATCTAGAGTATTAAGTTCATAAGAACAGAGTAACGCATTAAGCAAGATGACATGATGTAGAGGGATAAACTCAAGCAATATGATATAAACCCCATCTTTTTATCCTCGATGGCAAGAATACAATACGTGCATGGCTGCCCCTACTGTCACTGGGAAAGGACACCGCAAGATTGAACCCAAAGCTAAGCACTTCTCCCATTGCAAGAAAGATCAATCTAGTAGGCCAAACTAAACCGATAATTCAAAGAGACTTGCAAAGATATCAAATCATGCATATAAGGATTCAGAGAAGAACCAAAAGATATTCTTAGATAATCAAGTTCGTAAACCAACAATTCATAGGATCTCGGCAAACACACCGCAAAAGAGTATTACATCAAATAGATCTCCAAGAACATCGAGGAGAACTTTGTATTGAAGGTCAAAGAGAGAGAAGAAGCCATCTAACTAATAACTATGGACCCTAAGGTGATAGAGGCAAAGGTGTCCCGTCTTTCGATGAGATGGTGGTTATCGTTTTGGAGGAAGTCGACTTTGACAATCCGACTACGAACGTGCGAGGACGTCACGCCTTAGCAATCTCTAAAGCAACTCCGAGAGGTTATTGATCACGTCGGAGCACGATCAACCTGACCACGAAGGTCTGTTTCCTGCAGGCAAATGAAGAACAAGCAAGAAACTAAGATTGCAATCTAGATATTGTGTATATAAGAGGAGAGCTTTATTGATCAAGGTGGGATTCTGTGACGCCTTTGTCTGGTCGTTGAACACAAACGAAGTACGCGAAGTTGCAGCTATGACGAACTTTAATCTAAACAAAACCCCAAGAAAAAGCTACTGGATGGATCTACTTATATAGGATCAAGGGGTGGCGGCCAAGGAGGTGGGAGGAAGCCCCAAGGCAGCCTAAAACTAACCCTAGGTCATACAAGGCCAATGGGCCCAAGTGGAGGTGACATAACGCCTTTGGACTTGTAATTTGACTCGGATTCTGCTGCAATGTCAGATTGTTTCATCCATAAGTCAATGCTCTGGACAAATTTGAAGGAGAATCCAATTGTGTTGGAAATTGCACGAAATCTAATTTCCAACAAAAAAAGAATCACCCAATTCGGAGTCCGTATGAAAGAGTTGTTTGCGTTTTGAGTCAGATATGTCTGTGTAGTCCGAATCTGAATCCGGAACGTGAGAGACATGGACTCTATCTTCTCCTGGCCCAAAAGTGACGTGAGAGGACTTTTTGAACAGCACATAAACTTCTCTTTTTCCCTTATCTTCATATGTGGATTGCACAAATGCCCCATACACCTGCAATTAGACATGTCACAAAAGTCTGTGAAGTATTTTTGTCCTGGATGACATAAATAAATTATTGCATAGTTTGCGTTAGAAATCACCTCACAAATATACATGTATGCAATATTTTTGGTCGTATCCCAGGTATTCATGTCCTCATCATCCTCCCTTTCTTGAAAACAAAGCCGTCCTCAGCGTTGCTTAATCTGAAATGTGGCTAACAAAAGAGACAAGGTGTACATGTTGTATATGTATATGTCATCATCCATTTTTACTTCCCTTGATTTTTGCACATATGACACATGTATACATGAGTAACTTTCATAGTTCATAAAATCTAAAGCCAAAAAATTATCACAAGAA
The DNA here is from genome assembly GCF_003073215.2 of Triticum urartu. NCBI lineage: Eukaryota > Viridiplantae > Streptophyta > Magnoliopsida > Poales > Poaceae > Triticum > Triticum urartu. The sequence goes on along the minus strand of NC_053028.1, from coordinate 371,771,212 downwards.
TTAGAAGGCATGAAAATATTGCAACTCAATTTGCACATATAAGTGAAGCTCTTATTCATTTCAAAATATTAGCAATGTTCATCATTAAACCATCCCAACATTGGTGAATAAACCTTACATGCATCAAATTTACATGCTACAACATGCTTAAATAAGCAAACACGCAATAAGTCATTGGACATAGGATCATCCCCACGATTAGAGGTTATATCAAAATGATTAAACATTGGTTATTTTGCATCAACGGTTAATTCAATGGGTGCACTCAAAATTGTTGGTATTTCAGTTGTTTGATCACATGACGCATTCATGACAGTAACAAGATTCTCTAAAATAGGTGGTGTGCTCAAATCAACAGGTAACTCAACACATGATGCATTCAAGTAACTAGGCATGCATCATTCTCATGTGAAGTTATATCATCAATACCTTTAATGTTACCTTGTCGCAAAGACGTAGTTGATGTAGGTATGGACGTTGACAATGTACCATACTCTTGAGATGATGTCACGCTCATAATCCGAGGTGGGGCTGCTCTAGTAGGTGCAATGGTGGAGGAACCAACCAGCGGTGGTGAGCATGAACTGGAATAGTAGTTGTTGTAGTCACCCAATGCATCCTCCTGTATTTGTCTCTCAAAGGTACAAGCGCGAACATACATACCAGTAATGCAACGAGGAATATACTGAAATCTTGCACGGATATCATGGTTCAAACCACCAAAAAAATCTATTCATTGTATCATCCTCAGATTCTTCTATGTCACAATGATGCATATAAGATTTGAACTCTTGGTAGTAAGCATGAACAGTGTTACTACCTTGTTTTAATTGTTCCAATTTGTGAAGCAATTCACGACGATAGTAAGGAGGAAAAAATTGTTGCCTCATTACAGCTTTCAAAACTTTCCAAGTTATGGGTTGGTTATCAATGTTTTTCTTACAATGTACACTCCACCAAACAGAAGCAAAACCAGTAAATGCTCTAGTGGTAGCTCGTACTCTCTCAAGTTCAGAAAAATCATGGTGACTAAAAACTTGTTCTACTTCAAGCTCCCAAGCTAGATAAATAGCAGGATTAAATCTACCCTCAAATGATGGTAAAGAGATAACCTGACCATATGCTTGTGTGTGTTACCCACCTCTCGTGATGGTGAAGATGTATCCGTCGTCCAAAACTTCTATCTTCGGACCCTGTCATGATTAGTAGAAACAAGAAACAAAATTCAAGAATAATGTTCCGATGAACTACTAGGGTGTGGTGGTAAAGCGCTCACAGTAAAGCAAATATCAATATCTTACAAGTTCTTACCAAGCAGCAGGTGGTGGCAGGCAACCAGCGGTGTCAAATAACTCCGAAGATTGAGTAAAGCGATTGCTAGAGAAACGTATGTATACACGGTGTAGAAATATGTGGATCTTGGAAGGCTTAAATATATGGTAGGAAAAGATTAGCAATAATCAATTCAAAGATGCAATGTTGAATAAACGCTCAACGACATTATTGTGCTGGTCCTAGGCTAGACCGGACTAGAGAGGCGAGCCTAGAACACTAATGAGGTCATGATGTAGCACAACTAGCATCAATAAATGATATAAAGTAGCTCTGGACAACAAGTTATAAGTGAAGATCACAATAGCAGTAAAGATAATGATGTGAAACAACAGCCAAGCAAGATATATCAACAACTTTCTCTTCAATTTTTCTCTGGAAATCTGATACCACTTGATAGAGGCAAAGGTGTCCCGTCTTTCGATGAGATGGTGGTTATCGTTTTGGAGGAAGTCGACTTTGACGATCCGACTACGAACGTGTGAGGACGTCGCGCCTTAGAAATCGCTAAACCAACTCTGAGAGGTTATTGACCACGCCGGAGCATGATCAACCTGACCACAAAGGTCTGTTTCCTGCAGGCAAATGAATAACAAGCAAGAAACCAAGATTGCAATCTATATATTGCATATATAAGAGGAAAGCTTTATTGATCAAGGTGGGGTTCTGTGACGCCTTTGTCTGGTCGTTGAACACAAATGAAGTACGCGAAGTTGCAACTATGGCGAACTTTAATCTAAACAAAACCCCAGGAAAAAGCTACTAGATGAATCTACATATATATGAGCAAGGGATGGCAGCTAAGGAGGTGGGAGGAAGTCCCAAGGCAGCCTAAAACTAACCCCAGGTCGTACAAGGCCAATGGGCCCAAGTGGAGGTGACGTAACGCCTTTGGACTTGTAATTTGACTCGGATTCTACTGCAACGTCAAATTGTTTCGTCCATAACTCGACGCTCCGGACGAATTTGAAGGTGAATCCAATTGTGTTGGAAAGTGCACGAAATCTAATTTGCATCAAAAAAAGAATCACCCAATTGGGAGTCCGTATGAAAGAGTTGTTGGTGTTTTGATTCAGGTATGTCTGTGCAATCCGAATCTGAATCCGGAACGTGAGAGACTTGGACTCTATCTTCTCTTGGCCCAAAAGTGACGTGGGAGGACTTTTTGAACAGCACATAAACTTCTCTGTTTCCCTTATCTTCATATGTGGATTGCACAAATGTCCCATACACCTGCAATTAGACATGGCACAAAAGTCTGTGAAGTATTTTTGTCCTGGATGACATAAATAAATTATTGCATAGTTTGCGTTAGAAATTACCTCACAAATATACATGTATGCAATATTTTTGGTCGTATCCAAGGTAGTCATGTCCTCATCAGAAGGTATGTGGCAAAATACTCACGCTTCATCGGAGAGGCTATGGTGTTGATGTAGAAGCCCTCTGTGATCGATTCCCCCTCCGGCAGATCGCTGGAAAAGGCCCCAAGATGGGATCTCATGGGTACAGAAGGTTGCGGTGGTGGAAAAGTGATTTCGTGGCTCCCCTGATGTGTCTAAGGGTATATATAGGCGAAAGAAGTATGTGGGTGGAGCTCTGTGGGGCCCACAAGGGTGGGGGCGCGCCCTCCTATCTCGTGGCCACCTCATGGAGTTCTAGACTTTCACTCCAAGTCTTCTGGTTTGCTTTTGGTCCAAGAAAGATCATCGCGAACGTTTCATTCCATTTGGTATTCCTTTTCTGCGAAACACTGAAATAGGCAAAACAACTGAAACTGCCATTGGGCCTCCGGTTAATAGGTTAGTCCCAAAAATAATATAAAAGAGCATATTAAAGCCCATTAAACATCAAAAATAGATAATATAATAGCATGGAACAATCAAAAATTATAGATACCTTGGAGATGTATCAGTCTCACCAACACTCAACTCTCTCACATAGATTTGGATATGGTGGAAAGATGATTTGAGTGGAAAGCAACTTGGGGAAGGCTAGAGATCAAGATTCTTGTGGTTGGATTGGAATGTCTTGGTCTCAACACATGAGTATGTGGTTCTCTCTCGGAAAATGAATGCTGGAAGTGTAGGCACGTACTGATGGCTCTCTCACAAATGGAGAGGAGGGTCGAGGGGTATATATAGCCTCCACACAAAATCTAGTCGTTACACACATTTTACCAAACTCGGTGGGACCGAATAGTGAAACTCGGTGAGACCGACTTTGTTCAAAATATGAACGTTAGGCTTTTCGGTGGGACCGATATGATCAACTCGGTGGGACTGATGTGCTAGGGTTAGGGTAAAACCTCAACTCGGTTTGACCGATTACACAAACTCGGTGAGACCGATTTTGGCAATGAGCAAACAGAGAGTTTGTCAAGCAAACTCGGTGGTACCGACTAAATATCCCAGTGAGACCGAAATAATTGCAACAGGCAACAGAGAGTTTGCAAGCCCATCTCGGTGAGACCGAGATCCCATCGGTGAGATCGAACTGATTAGGGTTTCTGGCAGTGGCTATGTCAAGTGAACTCGGTGGCGCCGGATAGAGCAAACCCGTGGGGCCGAGTTTGACTTCAGGTTTAGGACATATGTGGAAATGATAAAGTGGTTGAGGGCTTTTGGAAAACATCACTAAGCACTTTGAGCAAGTAGACCATTAAGCAACACCTCATCTTCTTTTAATAGTATTGGCTTTTCCTGTGGACTCAATGTGACCTTGGATCACTAAAATAGAAATGAAGAGTCTTGAGCTTTTGCCGATCTTTGTCCTTAGCTTCTTGAAGGGGTTCCACATCCTCTTGTCCATGCAACTCCACTGTTGAACTCATCTGAAATATACTAGATGAAAATATTAGTCCAACAAGAGATATATTGGCATTAATTACCAAAATCACACAGGGAGCACTTGTGCTTTTAGAGTATTATATACTAGTATTATGCATATTATACTAGTGTATAATACTACCTTCATAGTGCATACTATCATGGAGTAGTATCATAGATGACCTTATTTATTGTTATGCATGACACAAAGTAGCACAACATTTAATATGATACGATATCTACCTATGTTACTCTAATCCTCTCTCCTTTAATTCCCCGCCACAGCGTGTTTTCTATTCCCAAGTGCATGATACTACTAGCTAAATACTACCACTATGGCCAGCCTAAACTAACTCCTCACAAAACGCTGCAACCCTCCTGCACCTGCACTCTTCCAGTCCTGCAGGTCCGCGAAAATGACCTTTGGCAGCTCCATAACCATGCATTGTTGGCTTGTATTTCCAAAGACTCAGCGCATTCCTTTGTTTACAAAGATCCCAGTAGACCAAAATCACCAAAAACCGAGGCGATCTCGCTTAGGAAGTCCTCAACCAGTCTCGGTCCACCACTCCACCAATGTAACAGTGTTGTTCGGGCCAGCAACACTCAGACTTAGAGCATCTCCAGCCGTTCCCCCCCCTTCCAAGGGCTAGAAAAAAGCGCCGCCTGGGGGCGAACTGGCGATAACTTCGGCGTGGGGGCGATCAGGTACCCAGCCGCCGCCCTAGGTTGCCCCCAGACGCCCTTTTTTAAAAGGAACTCGGCCAAACACGACACAAAATTCGTCCAAACTCGGCAATTTTCATTCATATTTGTACAAAAACTTAAAAACATAAATTAAAACTAACTAAAAACGGCATTACTACACTGTCGGCCGCCTTCTACATGCCGAGGAGCCTGTAGAACCAGGTGTAGTCGCTGTCGTCGTCGTCGTCGCCGTCATCGTCGCTGTCGCCATCCCTGCTGCACCCCTGACCAGCGTCGCCGGTGCGCGGGGGGGGGGAGGGGGGTTGGACGGTCCGGGCGCCTCCTCATCGCCGTTGTCGAGGATGACGACGCCGCCCTGCTCACGTCCGATGCGCCGAGCTTTGATCTCCTCGAAGGTCCGGCGCTGGTGCTCCATCTGCTTGCGGACATAGTCCCCTTCACCCACTTGAGGGCAGTCTCGTCATCAGCGACCATGGCCTCGTGCTCCTTCTTCACGAGGAGCAAACTCGGCTCGGTCTTCAGCCAGACGAGGCGGTAGGAAGAAGGAGAGGGGCGGCCACCCTCGTTGATGACAAGGGCGCCGCCGCGGGTGTGGCGCCCAAGCGGGGTCTCTGGCTTGACGGGGCGGAGCACTGGCGAACCGGAGGAAAGAGAGCGCGAGCCCGACAACGAGGAGATCACTGTCTGCTACTTCTTGAGCTTGCGTTGGTTTTTCCCTTGAAGAGGAAAGGGTGATGCAGCAAAGTACAGATAAGTATTTCCCTCAGTTTGAGAACCAAGGTATCAATCCAGTAGGAGACAACGCACAAATCACCTAATACCTGCACAAACAATCAAACAGCTTGCACCCAACGCGATAAAAGGTTGTCAATCCCTTCACGGTTATTTGCAAAAGTGGGATCTGATAGAGATAGATAAACGATAAAGTAGATATTTTTGGTGCTTTTGGTTTATAGATCAGAAAGTAAAAGATTGAAAAATAGTAGATCGGAAACTTATATGATGGAAAATAGTAGATCGGAAACTTATATGATGAAAAATAGACCCGGGGGCCATAGATTTCACTAGAGGCTTCTCTCAAGATAGCAAATAATACGATGGGTGAACAAATTACTGTCGAGTAATTGATAGAAAAGCGCAAAGTTATGACGATATCTAAGGCAATGATCCTGAATATAGGCATCACGTCCGTGTCAAGTAGACCGAAACGATTCTGCATCTACTATTATTACTTCACACAACGACCGACTCCTGCCTGCATCTATAGTACTAAGTTCATGAAGAACATAGTAACGCATTAAGTAAGATGACATGATGTAGAGGATAAACTCAAGCAATATGATGTAAACCCCATCTTTTTATCCTCGATGGCAACAATACAATACGTGCCTTGCTGCCCCTATTGTCACTGGGAAAGGACACCGCAAGATTGAACCCAAATCTAAGCACTTCTTCCATTGCAAGAAAAACCAATCTAGTTGGCCAAACCAAACCGATAATTCGAAGAGAATTACAAAAATATCAAATCGTGCATAAAAGAATTCAGAGAAGATTCAAATAATATTCATAGATAAGTTGATCATAACTGCACAATTCATCGAATCTCGACAAACACACTGCAAAAGAAGATTACATTGGATAGATCTCCAAGAACATTGTTGGGGAACGTAGTATTTCAAATTTTGCCTAAGCACACGCAAGATCCATCTAGGTGATGCATAGCAACGAGAGGGGAGAGTGTGTCCACGTACCCTTGTAGACCAAAGTGAAAGCGTTTAGTAACACGGTTGATGTAGTCAAACGTCTTCGCGATCCAACCGATCCAAGTACCGAACGCATGGCACCTCCACGATCTGCACACGTTCAGCTCGGTGACGTCCCTCGTACTCTTGATCCAGCTGAGGCCGAGGGAGAGTTTCCTCAGCACGACGGCGTGGTGACGGTGATGATGAAGTTACCGGCGCAGGGCTTCGCCTAAGCACTACAACGATATGACCGAGGTGGAAATCTGTGGAGGGGGCACCGCACACGGCTAAGACAACTGTCAACTTGTGTGTTCTAGGGTGCCCCCCTGCCCCGTATATAAAGGAGAAAGGGGGAGCCCAGCCATCCCTATAGGGGCGCACCCCAAGTAAGATTCCTACTAGGAATAGGAATCCTATTCCTAGTAGGTTTCCAACAAGGAAGAGAGGGGGGGAGGAAGGAGAGGGAGAGAGGGAGAAGGAAGGAGAGGGGGCGCTGCCCCCCCCCCTAGTCCAATTCGGACTCCTTAAGGGGGGCGCGGCCAACCCTAGGCCCTCTCCTCTCTCTCACACACAAGGCCCATGTTGGCCCATTAGTTCCCCCAGGGGTTCCGATAACCCCCCGGCACTCCGATATTTATCCGGTGACCCCCGGAACTCATCCGGTGTCCGAATAACATCGTCCCATATATCAATCTTTACGTCTCGACCATTTCGAGACTCCTCGTCATGTCCGTGATCACATGGGGACTCGGAACTACCTTTGGTACATCAAAACACATAAACTCATAATACCGATCGTCATCGAACGTTAAGCGTGCGGACCCTATGGGTTCGAGAACTATGTAGACATGACCGAGACTCACTTCCTGTCAATAACCAATAGCGGAACCTGGATGCTCATATTGGTTCATACATATTCTACGAAGATCTTTATCGGTCAAACCGCATAACAACATACGTTGTTCCCTTTGTCATCGGTATGTTACTTGCCCGAGATTCAATTGTCGGTATCTCAATACCTAGTTCAATCTCGTTACCGGCAAGTCTCTTTACTCGTTCCGTAATGCATCATCCCGTAACTAACTCATTAGTCACATTGCTTGCAAGGCTTATAGTGATGTGCATTACCGAGAGGGCCCAGAGATACCTCTCCGACAATCGGAGTGACAAATCCTAATCTCGATCTATGCCAACTCAACAAACACCATCGGAGACACCTGTAGAGCATCTTTATAATCACCCAGTTACATTGTGATGTTTGATAGCACACTAAGTGTTCCTCCGGTATTCGGGAGTTGCATAATCTCATAGTCATAGGAACATGTATAATTTATGGAGAAAGCAATAGCAATAAACTAAACAATCATAGTGCTAAGCTAACGAATGGGTTAAGTCAATCACACCATTCTCTAATGATGTGATCTCGTTCATCAAATGACAACTCTTCTCCATGGCTAGGAAACTTAACCATCTTTGATTAACGAGCTAGTCAAGTAGAGGCATACTAGTGACACTCTATTTGTCTATGTATTCACACATCTACTAAGTTTCCAGTTAATACAATTCTAGCATGAATAATAAACATTTATAATGATATAAGGAAATATAAATAACAACTTTATTATTGCCTCTAGGGCATATTTCCTTCAAACATGGTATTGAGAATTAAAGAGAGAGAAGCCATCTAGCTACTAGCTATGGATCCGTAGGTCTGTGGTAAACTACTCACGCTTCATCGGAAGGGCAATAGAGTTGATGTAGAAGTCCTCCGTGATTTAATCCTCCTCCAGCAGGGTGCCCGAAAAGGTCCCTAGATGGGATCTCACGGGTACAGAAGGTTGCGGCGGTGGAAAAGTGTTTTCGTGGATACTTCTGGTGGTTTCGCAATATATGTGAATATATAGGCGAAGGAATTAGGTCAGGGGAGTCACGAGGGGCCCACAAGACAAGGGGCACGCCCTCCACCCTTGTGGCCACCTTGTGGCTCCTTCGACTTGATCTCCAAGTCTCCTGGGTGTCTTCTGGTCCAAAAAAAAACATCGCAAAGGTTTTATTCCGTTTGGGCTCCATTTGGTATTCTTTTTCTACGAAACTCAAAAATAAGAAAAAAAACAAAAACTGGCATTGGGCTCTAGGTTAATAGTTTAGTCCCAAAAATAATATAAAATAGCATATTAATACATATAAAACATCTAGAACAGATAATATAATAGCATGGAACAATAGAAAATTATAGATACGTTGGAGACGTATCACTATCTCCATTCGCGCGGCGTCCAGGAACTACCGCGGCGGCGAGAGAAGGAGGGGGCGCCAGGTACTCCAGACGCGGCGTGTTGCCGGCCTCGATGTGCTCGAGGACGGCTTCGAGGGTGAGGTCGGGCACGCCCCACCATTCGCGTCGCCCGTCAGAGTTGAGGCGGACGCGGGGCAGGACGCCGTTTGTAGAGGCAACCTGGTCGGCGTGACGGCGGTCGAAGTACATTGTCCGCAACATGTGGCTGTCGGGGGCACCGGGACGCCGCTGGTGCTTAGCCTCCACGAGCCCGACACCCGCAAGTCCGGAGGCGCCGGATAGTCGGCCTCGTAAAGGAGGCGCGCCTCGTCCTTGTGCAGATGGCGGCGGCCGAAGCCGTTTGCCGCCGCGCCGTCGCCGAGGAAGCGCTCGACCATTGCCTATCGGCGGGGGGAAGAGAAGGGGAGAGAGGGGCGTCGGAGAAGTCGGCGGCGAGTGGGAGAGAGATGGGGCGAGAGGGGCGTCGATGGCGAGGGCTTATGAGTTCACCGGCGAGGGAGGTCGGCTTTTATAGTCGCGGATGGGTGGTGAGAGGGCTGCCGCCGTGTGCCGCGTGGCGGGAGAGGGCGGGACACGCGTCACCGCGGCTTCACTACGCCGCCCGTGAGGCATCAACGGAAGGCTGACCGGTGCGGCAGCCTTGGCATTGATTCCTGCGGGAAACGAGGCGATGAGGACGATGAAGGCGGCGAGTCGCTGACTCGGCGGGCCCATTTCATTTCACGCCAAAAAAATATTTCCCCGGCGCCCCCGGGCGTCCCTCAGCTCGTCGTGTTCGGCTTGGGTCCGCCGACGCCAAATCAGCCCGAGCCGGTGAAATGTGGGCTTTTGAAGGCGCGACTGGGTCGATTTTTCTATGCCGGTGACAAAAAAATCTTAAGAAGGCTTATTAAGGACGCTGTTGGAGATGCTCTTAAAGCAAAGAAACAACGCTACCAAGTTTCCCGGGCAGCCAGATATGCCCGATCTTCTTGTAGGCACACAAAGCAAGGCGAGGTGTCCTCTTGTAGACCATGCCTGACCCTACGATCCGAAGTCTACACACAATGCTGCACCGCATGTCAAGGAAATATTTTACAGTGTAAAGGCGCCCAACACTTCCAGATACATTGCGCTGCCGGAATACCAATACTAGTCCAAGGCCGAGGTAGCGGAGTAAGAGCCGTCATTAGTCCAAGGCCACCAAAATTTGTGTGGGGCAGAAGCATCTCTGTTGATACCTTGGATCGCATGCCAAAGCTGGTTGATTGCTGCCCTTTCCTAGAGAGACACAAGGTCGCAATGTCAGCCACCCATCGATGATTCAGGAGCCCTTGCTGAAATTAGATCAAGTGTGATGTGTTGTACTGGCTAAAGGCCGACGCTAGGTGTTTTGGGTCAATGTTCGTTGCAGATGGCAACTATCCCCTGAACTTTGTGTTATTCCCTCTTCTTCTGTTTATGATCACACAGTTCTCATGCATGGTTAGAAAAAGAAAAAAAAAGGACAACACTAACGCTCATACGTGTGGTGGAAGAAAAACCGTCCGCACATTCTTTAGTACACAGATTGCGCCACGTCATCATATGCATGCATGTGGGAATCTTTTTGTATTTCCTGTTTTTAAAATGTTCTATCTTTTAAATAAAAAATCCGATTGAAGATCCGTTTTCACCATTAAATCTCTCGCGATGAGATCTTCCAAAATAGATCTCATATCAATATATTTCAATGAATTTTTTTTCGGTTAAAAGTTACCATGTCTACTGCACATGAATTGCCATGGCGTTTACACTGAAGTTTCCATGATATATTTCAACTATTTTCTTCTACATTTAAAAGTAAATTTTAACATTTATAAAATAGAAAATTAAGAAACTAGACTTGCCATGAACCATACACTAATATTTCCATTATACATGCACTTAAAATTGTCTTGGTTCATACAAAAAAATATTTTTCATGGTCAAAGTACTGCAGTTGCCATAATCAAAATACTAAAATTGTCATGCTCTACAAACTGAAATTGCCACGTGGCAACTTTAGTTTAAGCACTATGGCAACTACAATGTAAACATCATAACAACTTCTGGGTAAAAAAATTCGTCGAAACATATCAACATGAGGTCTAATTTTGAAGATCTCGTCAAGACGGATTTAATGGTGAAAACGGATTTTTAATTCGACTTTTTAATTAGGAGATAAAACATTTTTAAGCTGAAAACCAAAAAAATTCCTATTGATGTCATCTGTTCACATGTGACAAAATAAATAGTAAAAGAGGTGTGTGGGCGATGTGCAAGATGCCACACGTGTGGGCGTTAGTTTTTTTGAAGAAAAAATTATCACCATCGGTAAAGGAGAGGGCCGCCGCTGGGTCGCTGCGGTGGAGAGAGGTAGAGCGCCCTTGCACGGACGGGGAGACGAGCAGCGAGCGGGACGCCACGCCAGGGCCACCAGGGTCAGAGCGACGCTGACTGCCTATTGGTGGCCGCATGTTTACTTTGTAGGCTGATGTTTCTGATCCCACCTAACTTTATGTTCGTCACACCTGCTTCTCTACAAAGTCTATCAAAGCAACTTCAACGGACCGACCCAAGTGGACGGCGCATTTGTCCGCTTTCTGTCCGTTGAATCGGCCGCCCGCCCGGCATCCATTTAGTTTTACATTTGGGTCAGCAGTGCGTCCAACGCGCCGACCCATTTCATGTCTGCACTCAACTCTTAAAAAAGGCCCGCGGCAAATCATGCCAACGGCCATGTCTCATGCCGGCACCATGCCAGCGCCAGCATACAATGTCGGTTTCAAAAAATATCATCATAGTTCATGCTGGTGCACTCGCCAGCCGGCCGGCACACATGCCAGCACACACAAAAAAGTTGAGACTTGAGTTCGACCATGCCATCGCGGCACCCGTGGTCATGGCAGCACACCTGCTGGCATACAAACAAGATGGCGATCGCCGCCATAGATCACTCATTATCGAACTTGAGCATGTCGGCCTGCATCTTCTCGACCTCTTTCTTGGCGACATGGTGTTGAGATCCACCTTCATGATCTCCACCCCGGTCATCATGCTCGCGAGAGGCACTTCTTTCGCCTTGGTCTTGGCGTTGGCAGCCTCGATCTCTAGCATCTTGGCTTGCTTCTCCGCCTCTAGCTCGAACATCTTGGCTTGCTTCTCCGTGTCCATCTCATGCCTCCTCCTTTGGATCTCCATGAAAGCGTCCATTTGCTCCGCCTTGAAACACCGGCGCTCCTCCTCCCTCGAGTCCTTGTTCATCATGCCCTCCACGCTTGCGATCAAGGCGTTGGATGCCGCATCCCGCTTGTCCTCCTTCTTGGAGTTGGTCTTCCCCCGCGGCCGTGCCGGCTCTCCCTCCCCAACCTCCTCCACGGCTTGCTTCCCCCCACGTGACTTAAGGGCAGCATATTGCGCCTTGAACTCCTCGTCCTTGATGACCCGAAAGCAATGAGAGAGGTTGAAGCACTTGCCATTGTGTTGAACCTTGAATGCCTCCAAAGTTTGAAATGCCTACAACAAGTTTCCATGCAAGCATATGGGCAAATGATATGCAAATGAACACGCAAGCATGAACTTGATGACACAAAAGAGGGCGGCTTGCTAGCGTACCATGTCTTACATGCCGATGCCGCTCACGGGGCGGGCCTTGACGCTCTCAAGAGTAGCACAAAACTTGTTGCACTCTTGTTGGATCACCCTCCATCGCTTGCAAATGAACACCCACCCACGCGTGCTTACAAATTGGTAGGGCAGAAATTTCTTGCGCTCATGAAACTCTCGGTGGACACGAATCCAAAAGGTTGAATGCTTTTGTTCGGCGCCCGTCTTGGGGTCTTGTCCAATGTCTCGCCAGCACTCGCAAAGAAGTTTGTCCTTGGCAGCCGTGTATGCCTTCGTGCGCTTGCTCTTGCGCTTCGGCTTAGGACCGGCGGCTTGGTTGGCGAGCTCGTCCTCGAACAAAAGCTCCACTTTGATGTCGCACTCGTCCTCTTCCTCTAGCCCGTAGTCGTCCGGGAACTCGCGGTCGAGTGGGAAGCCGTCCAGGTCGACGCCAACCTGATCACACATGAAGGCCGCCTGGTCGGGATCATAGCCAGCGGCCGGTGTGAACGCCTCACGACCGTCCTAGCTTTGTGTCTCATCCGGATCGTAGCCAGCGGTCGGCACACCGCTCTCGAAGATGAGGTTCTGCATGTAGTCCTCGTCGACGGCGGACGACATTCCCTCGAACAGGTTACGGGCATCCGGGAGCACGCCGATCGGCGTCTGACACGCGCGTTTCCTCGCGCCGCCAGAGGATGAGCCACCGGCCACCGGGGTGGCGTTGAGGTCAATGGACGTGGACATGGAAGGCGCGACCACACTCACGTCGGGTGAGCACTCCCCGGAGAGGCGGGAGGCCTGCGGGTACACATGGAAGTCGGGCATCAGATTGCAAGCCGGCGCGAGTCGGGCAGCACCATTCGAGGAAACGCCGATGAGGCGGTGCTGGCCGCGGCGATGGCGGCGTTGACGAGGCCATGCTGGCCAGCGTTTAACCCTAGCATGTAGAGCGCCTCTGATGTAGGGTAGAACCCTAATCGCCCGATCTTTCACGAAAGGAGCGGATCCCGCGAAGAACACGAGGACACACGAGGGGAAAACAAGGGAAATCACGAGGGGAAACATGAGAGAATCACTCAACCAACAAGAAATAGTCACACATGTGCTAGATCCTCGAGTACATAAAGTAAGATACATGATCCACAATCAACTAGGGACGATACACGGTAACCGGTCTTCTCCGTGAGGAGGTCTTGAAGTTCTTCTCCAAAAGAAGGTCTTGAATCCAAAGGGATCTTCTCCGTAGAGGATGCTGTCTCTCTCGTGGAGTAGATCCGATGTGGATGAGCAATGCTCTATCTCTAAAATGAGCTAAACCAATGCTAACCCTAAAACGTTGGTGGAGGGGGAGTAAATATAGTCTAAGGGGCGAAGGGGTACATGGGCCTCGGCCCAGATGCACTGCACGCAGGCAGGGAAGGCCGGATGTCCGGGCGTTCGCGGAGGGCCGGATGTCCGGGCTGGAGGGGCCGGATGTCCGGGCTGGCGGGGTTGGTCTTGTTGCTCTCGGGTTCGGTGGTGTCCGGATTTCCGGGACCTGGGCCGGATGTTCGGCGGCTCGTGAAGGGCCGGATGTCCGGGCCATGGCCAGATGTCCGGCTGCTATAGCAGCAGACTCTTCTTCCTTCTCCTTCCTTCGCTCTCGCGCACGCTTGGCCTTGGTCCTTGGGCTCTCCTTGGACTCCTCGAGTGTACCTGGGTATGCACAAGGTCCGCGCTTGAAGTAGCATCCATGTCTTACATGCGGAAAGGGAAGATTCAGAAAGGAGCGAGTTCACCTTAGGTCCAAAGGCGTATGCTTGAGTGTACATGGGGATGATCGTAGGATGCTCCGCATCATCTCCCCTCCCTTGGGAAAGATCCGACCTCGGATCGAAAACCTCATCACCATGGAAACGGTTGTCGTGGACAGACTTGTAGTTGGATGAAGAGGAAGACATGGCGTAATCCAAGTACTCGAAGGTGTTGCTGGAGTGGTATACATGCAAAAAGAGCAAACACAAACGACACTTGGAAATACAATGGTTAGCGCACACAAAGTGTCCATCAAATAAGAAAGAGTCCATGCAACAAGATTGATCATGACAAGGTGCATGAAGCTTATCCAAAAGATATGGAATGGTATGCAAAGCATTCATGGGAGCAAAAGCATTCATTGTGCACACAAATGTATTGTGAATGCGATCAATGCAACCACGGTGCAAAATGATGCATAGTGAGACGGTTTATCAATAGCAAGAATATGGTAATGGATGCTCAATGTGATGTGATCATGCAATTGATGGTAGGCAATAATATCATGATGTATGAATATGCCATCAAGGTATATCACAACAAATTTGCTAATGAAATGCACAAGCTCATATATCATGGATGACATGGGAATACAAGATGCAACAAGGCAATCATGATGTGAGTCAATCCATGCATAAGATGCAAATTTGTCATGTGTATGATATGTCCATCGAGCATGACATGTGTGAACACAATCAACAAATATGGAGGTGTTGGTATATCAATACTCGATGTCGTGGCATGAGTGGAGGTTCGAAGGTGCATCCAATTGTTGGGGAACGTAGTAAATTCAAAAAAATTCCTACGCACACGCAAGGTCATGGTGATGCATAGCAACGAGAGGGGAGAGTATGATCTACGTACCCTTGTAGACTGACAGCGGAAGCGTTAGCACAACGCAGTTGATGTAGTCGTACGTCTTCACGGCCCGACCGATCAAGCACCGAAACTACGGCACCTCCGAGTTCTAGCACACGTTCAGCTCGATGACGATCCCCGGACTCCGATCCAGCAAAGTGTCGGGGAAGAGTTCCGTCAGCACGACGGCGTGGTGACGATCTTGATGTACTACCGTCGCAGGGCTTCGCCTAAGCACCGCTACAATATTATCGAGGATTATGGTGGAAGGGGGCACCGCACACGGCTAAGAATATGATCACGTGGATCAACTTGTGTATAGAGGTGCCCCCCTGCCCCCGTATATAAAGGAGCAAGGGAGGAGGAGGCCGGCCCTAGGAGGGGGCGCGCCAAGTGTGGAGTCCTACTAGGACTCCCTAGTCCTAGTAGGATTCCACCTCCCATATGGAATAGGAAAAGGAGAAGGGAAAAGGAGAAGGAAGGAAGGGGCGCCCCCTTCCCTAGTCCAATTCGGACCAGACCAAGGGGAGGGGTGCAGCCACCCTTGAGGCCCTTTTTCTTCTTTCCCGTATGGCCCAATAAGGCCCAATACGTATTCCCGTAACTCTGCGGTACTCCGAAAAATACCCGAATCACTCGGAACCTTTCCGATGTCCGAATATAGTCGTCCAATATATCGATCTTTACGTCTCGACCATTTCGAGACTCCTCGTCATGTCCCCGATCTCATCCGGGACTCCGAACTCCTTCGTTACATCAAAACTCATAAACTCATAATATAACTGTCATTGAAACCTTAAGCGTGCGGACCCTACGGGTTCGAGAACAATGTAGACATGACCGAAACACGTCTCCAGTCAATAACCAATAGCGGAACCTGGATGCTCATATTGGCTCCCACATATTCTACGAAGATCTTTATTGGTCAGACCGCATAACAACATACATTGTTCCCTTTGTCATCGGTATGTTACTTGCCCGAGATTCGATCGTCGGTATCTTAATACCTAGTTCAATCTCGTTACCGGCAAGTCTCTTTACTCGTTCCGTAATACATCATCTCACAACTAACTCATTAGTTGCAATGCTTGCAAGGCTTATGTGATGTGCATTACCGAGAGGGCCCAGAGATACCTCTCCGACAATCGGAGTGACAAATCCTAATCTCGAAATACGCCAACCCAACATGTACCTTTGGAGACACCTTTAGAGCTCCTTTATAATCACCCAGTTACGTTGTGACGTTTGGTAGCACACAAAGTGTTCCTCCGGCAAACGGGAGTTGCATAATCTCATAGTCATAGGAACATGTATAAGTCATGAAGAAAGCAATAGCAACATACTAAACGATCGGGTGCTAAGCTAATGGAATGGGTCATGTAAATCAGATCATTCAACTAATGATGTGATCCCGTTAATCAAATGACACTCTTTGTCCATGGTTAGGAAAACATAACCATCTTTGATTAACGAGCTAGTCAAGTAGAGGCATACTAGTGACACTCTGTTTGTCTATGTATTCACACATGTATTATGTTTCCGGTTAATACAATTCTAGCATGAATAATAAACATTTATCATGATATAAGGAAATAAATAATAACTTTATTATTGCCTCTAGGGCATATTTCCTTCAGTCTCCCACTTGCACTAGAGTCAATAATCTAGTTCACATCGCCATGTGATTCAACACTACGAGTTCACATCACCATGTGATTAACACCCATAGTTCACATCGTCATGTGACCTATACCCAAAGGGTTTACTAGAGTCAATAATCTAGTTCACATCATTTATGTGATTAACACCCAAAGAGTACTAAGGTGTGATCATGTTTTGCTTGTGAGATAATTTTAGTCAACGGGTCTATCACATACAGATCCGTAAGTATTTTGCGAATTCTATGTCTACAATGCTCTGCACGGAGCTACTCTAGCTAATTGCTCCCACTTTAAATATGTATCTAGATCGAGACTTAGAGTCATTCAGATCTGTGTCAAAACTTGCATCAACGTAACTTTTTATGACGAACCTTTTGTCACCTCCATAATCGAGAAATATTTCCTTATTCCACAAAGGATAATTTTGACCAATGTCCAGTGATCTACTCTTAGATCACTATTGTACTCCCTTGCTTAACACAGTGTAGGGTATACAATAGATCTGGTACACATCATGGCATACTTTATAGAACCTATGGCTAAGGCATAGGGAATGACTTTCATTCTCTTTCTATCTTCTGCCGTGGTCGGGCTTTGAGTCTTACTCAATTTCATACCTTGTAACACAGCCAAGAACTCTTTCTTTGACTGTTCCATTTTTGAACTACTTCAAAATATTGTCAAGGTATGTACTCATTGAAAAAACTTATCAAGCGTCTTGATCTATCTCTATAGATTTTGATGCTTAACATGTAAGCAGCTTCACCGAGGTCTTTCTTTGAAAAACTTCTTTAAAAACACTCCTTTATGCTTTGCAGAATAATGAAGGAAATATGCCCTAGAGGCAATAATAAAGTTATTATTTATTTCCTTATATCATGATAAATGTTTATTATTCATGCTAGAATTGTATTAACCGGAAACATAATACATGTGTGAATACATAGACAAACTTAGTGTCACTAGTGTGCCTCTACTTGACTAGCTCGTTAATCAAAGATGGTTATGTTTCCTAACCATGAACAAAGAGTTGTTATTTTATTAACGAGGTCACATCATTAGTTGAATGATCTGATTGACATGACCCATTCCATTAGCTTAGCACCCGATCGTTTAGTATGTTGCTATTGCTTTCTTCATAACTTATACATGTTCCTATGACTATGAGATTATGCAACTCCCGTTTACCGGAGGAACACTTTGGGTGCTACCAAACGTCACAACATAACTGGGTGATTATAAAGGAGCATTACAGGTGTCTCCAAAGGTACATGTTGGGTTGGCATATTTCGAGATTAGGATTTGTCACTCCGATTGTCGGAGAGGTATCTCTGGGCCCTCTCGGTAATGCACATCACATAAGCCTTGCAAGCATTACAACTAAAATGTTAGTTGTGAGATGATGTATTACGGAACGAGTAAAGAGACTTGCCGGTAACGAGATTGAACTAGGTATTGGATACCGACGATCGAATCTCGGGCAAGTAACATACCGATGACAAAGGGAACAACGTATGTTGTTATGCGGTCTGACCGATAAAGATCTTCGTAGAATATGTAGGAGCCAATATGGGCATCCAGGTCCCGCTATTGGTTATTAACCGGAGATGGGTCTCAATCATGTCTGCATTGTTCTCGAACCGTAGGGTCCGCACGCTTAACGTTACGATGACAGTTATTATGAGTTTATGCATTTTGATGTACCGAAGTTAGTTCGGAGTCCCGGATGTGATCACGGACATGACGAGGAGTCTCGAAATGGTCGAGACATAAAGATTGATATATTGGAAGCCTATGTTTGGATATCGGAAGTGTTCCGGGTGAAATCGAGATTTTACCGGAGTACCGGGAGGTTACCGGAACCCCCCGGGAGCTATATGGGCCTTAGTGGGCTTTAGTGGAAAGGAGAAAAGGGGCAGCCCAAGGTGGGCCGCGCGCCTCCCCCCTCCCCTAGTCCTATTAGGACAAGGAGAGGTGGCCGGCCCCCCTCTCTCTCTTTCCCCCTCGGGGAATCCTATTCCAACTAGGATTGGGGGGGAGTCCTACTCCCGGTAGGAGTAGGACTCCTCCTGCGCCCTCCTCCTGGCCGGCCGCCCCCTCCCCCTTGGATCCTTTATATACGGGGGCAGGGGGGCACCTCTAGACACACAAGTTGATCCTTGAGATCGTTCCTTAGCCGTGTGCGGTGCCCCCTGCCACCATATTCCACCTCGATCATATTGTAGCGGTGCTTAGGCGAAGCCCTGCGACAGTAGAACATCAAGATCGTCACCACGCCGTCGTGCTGACGGAACTCCTCCCCGACGCTTTGCTGGATCGGAGCCCGGGGATCGTCATCGAGCTGTACGTGTGCTAAGAACTCGGAGGTGCCGGAGTAACTGTGCTTGGATCGGTCGGATCGGGAAGACGTACGACTACTTCCTCTACGTTGCGTCAACGCTTCCGCAGTCGGTCTGCGTGGGTACGTAGACAACACTCTCCCCTCTCGTTGCTATGCATCACCATGATCTTGCGTGTGCGTAGGAATTTTTTTGAAATTACTGCATTCCCCAACAAATAATTCTACATTATTTCCGATCAACAATATGTCATTCACATATACTTATCAGAAATGCTGTAGTGCTCCCACTCACTTTCTTGTAAATACAGGCTTCACCGCAAGTCTGTATAAAACTATATGCTTTGATCATACTATCAAAGCGTTTATTCCAACTCCGAGAGGCTTGCACCAGTCCATAAATGGATCGCTGGAGCTTGCACACTTTGTTAGCTCCTTTTGGATCGACAAAACCTTCCGGCTGCATCATATACAACTCTTCTTCAAGAAATCCATTCAGGAATGCAGTTTTGACATCCATTTGCTGGATTTCATAAAATGCGGCAATTGCTAACATGATTCGGACAGACTTAAGCATAGATACGAGTGAGAAACTCTCATCATAGTCAACACCTTGAACTTGTCGAAAACCTTTCTGCGACAATTCTAGCTTTGTAGATAGTAACACTACTATCAGCGTCCGTCTTCCTCTTGAAAATCCATTTAATCTCAATGGCTCGCCGATCATTGGGCAAGTCAATCAAAGTCCATACTTTGTTCTCATACATGGATCTCATCTCAGATTTCATGGCCTCAAGCCATTTCGCGGAATCTAGGCTCATCATCGCTTCCTCATAGTTCGCAAGTTCGTCATGGTCTAGTAACATGACTTCCAGAACAGGATTACCGTACCACTTTGGTGCGGATCTCACTCTGGTTTACCTACGAGATTTGGTATTAACTTGATCTAAAGTTACATGATCATCATCATTAGTCTTCCTCACTAATTGGTGTAGTAGTCACAGGAACAGATTTCTTGTGATGAACTACTTTTCAATAAGGGACAAGGTACAATTACCTTATCAAGTTCTACTTTCCTCCCACTCACTTCTTTCAAGAGAAACTCCTTCTCTAGAAAGGATCCATTCTTAGCAACGAATGTCTTGCCTTCGGATCTGTGATAGAAGGTGTACCCAATAGTCTCCTTTGGGTATCCTATGAAGACATATTTCTTCGATTTGGGTTTGAGCTTATCAGGATGAAACTTTTTCATATAAGCATCACAATCCCAAACTTTAAGAAACGACAACTTTGGTTTCTTGCCAAACCACAGTTCAGATTGTGTCGTCTCAACGGACTTAGTTGGTGCCCTTTTAAACGTGAATGCAGCTGTCTTTAATGCATAACCCCAAAACGATAGTGGTAGATCGGTAAGAGACATCATAGATCGCACCATATCTAATAAAGTACGGTTATGATGTTCGGACACACCATTATGTTGTGGTGTTCCAGGTGGCGTGAGTAGTGAAACTATTTCACATTGTTTTAACTGAAGGCCAGACTCGTAACTCAAATATTTTACCTCTGCGATCATATCGTAGAAACTTCTATTTTCTTGTTACGATGATTCTCCACTTCACTCTGAAATTCTTTGAACTTTTCAAATATTTCAGACTTGTGTTTCATTAAGTAGATATACCCATATCTGCTCAAATCATCTGTGAAGGTCAGAAAATAATGATACCCGCCACGAGCCTTAACACTCATCGGATCTCATACATCAGTATGTATTATTTCCAATAAGTCAGTTGCTCGCTCCATAGTTCTGGAGAACGGTGTTTTAGTCATCTTGCCCATGAGGCATGGTTCGCAAGCATCAACTGATTCATAATCAAGTGATTCCAAAACCCCATTAGCATGGAGTTTCTTCATGCGCTTTACACCAATATGACCTAAACGGCAGTGCCACAAATAAGTTGCACTATCATTATTAACTTTGCATCTTTTGGTTTCAATATTATGATTATGTGTATCACTACGATCGAGATCCAACGAACTGTTTTCATTGGGTGTGTAACCATATAAGGTTTTATTCATGTAAACAGAACAACAATTTATTCTCTTACTTAAATGAATAACCGTATTACAATAAACATGATCAAATCATATTCATGCTCAACGCAAACACCAAATAACACTTATTCAGGTTCAACACTAATCCCGAAAGTATAGGGAGTGTGCGATGATGATCATATCAATCTTGGAACCACTTCCAACACACATCGTCACTTCACCCTTAACTAGTCTCTGTTTATTCTGCAACTCCCGTTTTGAGTTACTAATCTTAGCAACTGAACTAGTATCAAATACTGAGGGGTTGCTATAAACACTAGTAAAGTACACATCAATAACATGTATATCAAATATACTTATGTTCACTTTGCCATCCTTCTTATCTGCCAATCACTTGGGGTAGTTCCGCTTCCAGTGACCAGTGCCTTTGAAGTAGAAACACTTAGTCTCAGGCTTAGGACCAGACTTGGGCTTCTTCACTTGAGCAGCAACTTGCTTGCTGTTCTTCTTGAAGTTCCCCTTCTTCCCTCTGCCCTTTTCTTGAAACTAGTGGTCTTGTCTACCATCAACACTTGATGTTTTTCTCGATTTCTACCTTCGTCAATTTCCGCATTACGAAGAGCTTGGGAATCATTTCCGTTATCCCTTGCATATCATAGTTCATCACGAAGTTCTACTAACTTGGTGATGGTGACTAGAGAATTTTGTCAATCACTATCTTATCTGGAAGATTAACTCCCACTTGATTCAAGCGATTGTAGTATTCAGACAATCTGAGCACATGCTCACTAGTTGAGCGATTCTCCTCCATCTTTTAGCTATAGAACTTGTTGGAGACTTCATATCTCTCAACTCGGGTATTTTCTTGAAATATTAACTTCAACTCCTGGAACATCTCATATGCTCCATGACGTTCAAAACGTCTTTGAAGTCCCGATTCTAAGCCTTTAAGCATGGTGCACTAAACTATCAAGTAGTCATCATATTGAGCTAGCCAAACGTTCATAACGTCTGCATCTGCTCCTGCAATAGGTCCGTCACCTAGCGGTGCATCAAGGACATAATTCTTCTGTGCAGCAATGAGGATAAACCTCAGATCACGGATCCAATCCGCATCATTTCTACTAACATCTTTCAACACAATTTTCTCTAGGAACATACCAAAATAAACACAAGGAAGCAACAACGCGAGCTATTGATCTACAACATAATTTGCAAAATACTACCAGGACTAAGTTCATGGTAAATTTAAGTTCAATTAATCATATTACTTAAGAACTCCCACTTAGATAGACATCCCTCTAATCCTCTATGTGATTACGTGATCCAAATCAACTAAACCATGTCCGATCATCACGTGAGATGGAGTAGTTTCATTGGTGAACATCGCTATGTTGATCATATCTGCTATATGATTCATGCTCGACCTTTCGGTCTCCGTGTTCCGAGGCCATATCTGTATATGCTTGGCTCGTCAAGTATAACCTGAGTATTCTGCGTGTGCAACTGTTTTGCACCCATTGTATTTGAAAGTAGAGCCTATCACACCCGATCATCACGTGGTGTCTCAGCACGAAGAACTTTCGCAACGGTGCATACTCAGGGAGAACACTTCTTGATAATTAGTGAGAGATCATCTTATAATGCTACCGTCAATCAAAGCAAGATAAGATGCATAAAAGATAAACATCACATGCAATCAATATAAGTGATATGATATGGCCATCATCATCTTGTGCTTGTGATCTCCATCTTCGAAGCACCGTCGTGATCACCATCATCACCGGCGCGACACCTTGATCTCCATCGTAGCATCGTTGTCGTCTCGCCAATCTTATGCTTCCACGACTATCGCTACCGCTTAGTGATAAAGTAAAGCATTACAGCGCGATTGCATTGCATACAATAAAGCGACAACCATATGGCTCCTGCCAGTTGCCGATAACTCGGTTACAAAACATGATCATCTCATACAATATTAGCATCATGTCTTGACCATATCACATCACAACCAACCAACATGCCCTGCAAAAACAAGTTAGACGTCCTCTACTTTGTTGTTGCAAGTTTTACGTGGCTGCTACGGGCTTAAGCAAGAACCACGTATCTTACCTACGCATCAAAACCACAACGATAGTTTGTCAAGTTGGTGCTGTTTTAACCTTCGCAAGGACCGGGCGTAGCCACACTCGGTTCAACTAAAGTTGGAGAAACTGTCACCCCGCAGCCACCTTGTGCAAAGCACGTCGGGTAGAACCGGTCTCGCGTAAGCGTACGCGTAATGTCGGTCCGGGCCGCTTCATCCAACAATACCGCCGAACCAAAGTATGACATGCTGGTAAGCAGTAATGACTTATATCGCCCACAACTCACTTGTGTTCTACTCGTGCATATAACATCAACACATAAAACCTAGGCTCGGATGCCACTGTTGGGGAACGTAGTAATTTCAAAAAAATTCCTACGCACACGCAAGATCATGGTGATGCATAGCAACGAGAGGGGAGAGTGTGATCTACGTACCCTTGTAGACCGACAGCGGAAGCGTTAGCACAACGCGGTTGATGTAGTCGTACGTCTTCACGGACCCGACCGATCAAGCACCGAAACTACGGCACCTCCGAGTTCTAGCACACGTTCAGCTCGATGACGATCCCCGGACTCCGATCCAGCAAAGTGTCGGGGAAGAGTTCCGTCAGCACGACGGCGTGGTGACGATCTTGATATACTACCGTCGCAGGGCTTCGCCTAAGCACCGCTACAATATTATCGAGGATTATGGTGGAAGGGGGCACCGCACACGGCTAAGAATATGATCACGTGGATCAACTTGTGTGTCTAGGGTGCCCCCTGCCCCCGTATATAAAGGAGCAAGGGAGGAGGAGGCCGGCCCTAGGAGGGGGCGCGCCAAGTGTGGAGTCCTACTAGGACTCCCTAGTCCTAGTAGGATTCCACCTCCCATATGGAATAGGAAAAGAGGAAGGGAAAAGGAGAAGGAAGGAAGGGCGCCCCCCTTCCCTAGTCCAATTCGGACCAGACCAAGGGGAGGGGTGCGGCCACCCTTGAGGCCCTTTTTCCTTCTTTCCCGTATGGCCCAATAAGGCCCAATACGTATTCCCGTAACTCTCCGGTACTCCGAAAAATACCCGAATCACTCGGAACCTTTCCAGATGTCCGAATATAGTCGTCCAATATATCGATCTTTACGTCTCGACCATTTCGAGACTCCTCGTCATGTCCCCGATCTCATCCGGGACTCCGAACTCCTTCGGTACATCAAAACTCATAAACTCATATATAACTGTCATGAAACCTTAAGCGTGCGGACCCTACGGGTTCGAGAACAATGTAGACATGACCGAGACACGTCTCCGGTCAATAACCAATAGCGGAACCTGGATGCTCATATTGGCTCCCACATATTCTACGAAGATCTTTATCAGTCAGACCGCATAACAACATACGTTGTTCCCTTTGTCATCGGTATGTTACTTGCCCGAGATTCGATCGTCGGTATCTCAATACCTAGTTCAATCTCGTTACCGGCAAGTCTCTTTACTCCGTAATACATCATCCCGCAACTAACTCATTAGTTCAATGCTTGCAAGGTGTATGATTCGTCGATGATTCGATCGTCGGATATACCTAGTTCAATCTCGTTACCGGCAAGTCTCTTTACTCGTTCCGTAATACATCATCTCACAACTAACTCATTAGTTGCAATGCTTGCAAGGCTTATGTGATGTGCATTACCGAGAGGGCCCAGAGATACCTCTCCGACAATCGGAGTGACAAATCCTAATCTCGAAATACGCCAACCCAACATGTACCTTTGGAGACACCTGTAGAGCTCCTTTATAATCACCCAGTTACGTTGTGACGTTTGGTAGCACACAAAGTGTTCCTCCGGCAAACGGGAGTTGCATAATCTCATAGTCATAGGAACATGTATAAGTCATGAAGAAAGCAATAGCAACATACTAAACGATCGGGTGCTAAGCTAATGGAATGGGTCATGTCAATCAGATCATTCTCTCAATGATGTGATCCCGTTAATCAAATAACAACTCATTGTTCATGGTTAGGAAACATAACCATCTTTGATTAACGAGCTAGTCAAGTAGAGGCATACTAGTGACACTCTGTTTGTCTATGTATTCACACATGTATTATGTTCCGGTTAATACAATTCTAGCATGAATAATAAACATTTATCATGATATAAGGAAATAAATAATAACTTTATTTATTGCCTCTGGCATATTTCAAGGTGCATCCAATAAGTCCGAGCGCTCCTCAACTTGAAGGTTCATGGGTTCCATCTCCAATGTCGGTCCTCCATCCAATAGATGTAACATGTAGACAAGAAGAAGGAAACAACAATGAAAGAGTGACCCATCCAATATGCATATTTGAGGATGGCTCAAAGGGAAGGAGTTCACCTTTAGGAGATTCTCGCAAATGTTGGTGTTGCACATCGTGTATGCCTTCACATGACCAAATTGTCTCATGACGGTATCGCCTTGTGAATCCTTCAACATGAAAGAACATGACAAACACTCGGAAAAACAAATGAGGTTAGCGGAGATGCAAAACCTATCATTCGTGTGGTAAAATACCCAACAAGTGGATGCATCATGCTCATCATAAGAAAGTACAAGGGAGCATTTCATAGTATGGAGGCATATGATGATGCGAGGACAACCAAATACAATAGGCTCAATCAAGCAAGCATGCATCACAAGTAAAGTGTCCAAGTCTCCACGATCAATAAGCATAGATGCAACAATTGGAGGCAAGCGACAATGGACAAAATATATCATGTGAGAGGCATGAACATATACGTCATCAACCCAAGAAAGCAAGGAAGAATGGAACATGGGTGATGTTACAAAGCAAGCAATCATGTGAATCAAGGCAAGCAAGCTAGTATTGCAAAGATGCAACGTACTAGAAAGAATCATGTCAAGTATGTCATGTGTGCAAATGGTGGTCATGAATAATGCACAAGACATATCACAAGCATGAAAGGAGGATATGAGAAAAATAGCATCAATAGCATGAGGCACATGATAAACATGGCAGTAGAAACAAGGATCTCCACCAAGCATGCAAATACACATAGGAGTAACATAGTTGTGAATCATGGGTAGATGAAAGCAATGGTCACAATTGCATGGAAAAGGCATAGAAGCAAGCATAACATGCAAAGTGAACACGGTAAAATGAGCAAGAGAGCGGTATATAGCCCATAGCCGTGTGAGATCCATGTGAGAGAGATGCGCGTAGTCATTGCGCGAAAGGAACGGTGGTAAGGATAGTTCACGAGATCCCAAGTCATCTTTGCTCTCAAGAGCTCGTTTCGTCAACTCTTGGGATTGAGAGGTTGACGAGTATACATGAGTACCTACACAAAACAAAGACAAAGGGAAAATTGTGTGTGCGTGGTAGATGTACACATCATCCATCATGATGCGCACATGCTTGTGTTGGTTAGCACAAAATATCCAATGCTCAAACAAATGAGATGCGTGATATAGAAACATGTCATCCATCATGATAGGTTTGTTGTTATGTATAGCATAATGGAGACTCAAATTGGGCAATGCATCATGATATATATTTAGAGCATTGTTATTCATGGAATGCATATGGTGCAAGCAATTACGAGAATCATGCAAAGTATGGAATGCATCGAAATCTCCTAATATGTATGAGGAAACTATGGGGGTCTCCTCATGAGCATTAATGGAAACATCACATGGAGAATATTGACAACATTCAAAACAATGCATATTTGGAGCAATGTGATCATGGCATGGCATAGTAGATGAATTGCGCAAATCGTGTAAAGGAAGCATGGCAATATCATCACATGAAAAACAAAAGCCAATGACCATCATCTCATCATCTTATGCCATAAGTGCAATGGGATTGATTTTAATGGGGCATGCATAGTTTACTATGTTGGAGATTGAAAAGATGCAATATGGGATATCCTCACTCATAGCATATGACAAGGTTAATGGATTGTCTCAAACAGTGATGTGGACCAAAAAGAATTTTCACATGATATCCTATTGGAGCATAGCATCACAACTAGGCAACTAAACATGCCTCATCATCATATTTATCATAAATAGGTAAGTCCATGACATGAGAAGTCGCACTAGCATGAAGCAGTGGTGATAAGTTGTGTCAACATCATGCAAGCACATTCATAAAATAGTCACTTAGTGGGACAAGAGAAGCACCATCACCTATGTTACCTTGGAGCATCGCTCTTGTGTTGTAGGTGAGGTGTCGAAGACCAATTCGTGGTCATTCTTCATCTTGATGGAACCATGTGGGGGTGCATCTTCTTCCACCATGGCCATCATTGTCTCCATTGGAGCAATGGACTGTCGAGGATAAGGTGTTGTCATGTAGGAGACCTAGCACCAAAGAAGAAAACACACTAGGAGTAGAGGTTAAGTCGTTAGAAATCAAAGTGGCCTCACAATCGTGTCAACTACCTCACTGTGACGCCCGGATAATTAAGCTACAGTGATCCCACGCTAACGGTGCCAGGTCAGCACGGTTACTGCTGCTAATCTATTGTTAGATCAAAATTGGTCCAAAATTCAAATTCAAAGTTGGTAAATAATAAAGGTTTTCAAACACTAAAATAAAAATGTTCGGGTTGTATTAAATATTGCATAGATAAATATGGTGTAGTAAACACATTTTTATAAAAGGCCTAGATAATTTAAAATGATTTAAACAGAAAAGTAAATAAATAAAAGAAAAGAAAATACAAAAGAGAAAAAACTAAACTAACAAAAAAACAAAGAGAAAGCCCCCCCCCTGGGCCAAGTGGCCCAGCTGGCCTCGCCGCCCGAACGGGCCGGCCCACTCCCCGCACGCCCGCCTGGCCTATAGGCCACACCCCCGCTAACCCTAACCCCCATCCCACGACCCCCACCCCCACTCTCTCCCCTCTCACTCCCTCGTCTCCCCCCCTCTTGATCCCGATCTGGATCGAGATGGGAACGAACCACCGACGCCGCCGCTAGACCCTGTCGCCCTCAACGCCCATCGCCACTAGCCACGACTCGCCGCACCACCGTGCCCTGGACCTCCACTCGCCTCGCCTTCGACTCCCATGCCGCTGGATCGGAGCCGGGGAGTACCTGTGTCGCCGCCATGCCGTCGCCCGGCCTCGTCGCTGCCTCCCCGCCTCCCCCTCGACGGCTCCACCGAGCCTCGCCGTTGAACCCCTGCAACATGGGGTGAGGACCCCGAACTCCCTCCCCCGCGTTTTCCTTCTGCTCGCTCCGCCGTTAGCTGTCGTTCTTGCTGCTATTGCGTGCTACTGCCCGCCCAACTCACCGTTGCTGTTGCCGACGACCTCCCTCGCACAGCCGCACCGGCTCATGCCAGCCTCCTTCCATGCACGCCCTTCCTCTGCATGCCCGCGCCTGGCCACACCCCGCGCGCGCCCGTCCCTGCTCACCGCGCCGGACCCCCGTGCCCGCCCGCGTGCTGCGCGCGCCCCGTGCTCCCACGTCGCGGTCGGCTCCCCTGGCCGCGCTCCACCGCGCCGCCCGTCGCCCCGCTTCGCTCCGCCCACGGGCTCGCCCTGCCGCCGCGCCTAACCCCGCCTGCCGCGTAGCGCGTGCTCGTGCTCGTTGCCAGCCACCGCTCCGTGCTCACCCCCCTCCCCCGCCGCCTTGCTCCGCCTGCGCCGCGCGCGCTCGTGCTCGTTGCCAGCCACCGCTCCCTGCTCGCCCCTCCCCCGCCGCCTTGCTCCGCCTTACGCCGCGCTCGTCGCCGGCGTTTGCCACTGGCCTCGCATCGCCCCCGCCCTCCCCGCGCTCGGGCGATGAACGAGACCCGGCGCCCGCTAACGCCCGTAACCCCGCATCGCCCTCCCTGGGCCTATGACACATGGGCCCTGCCTAGAGAACATTTCAAAAAAAAGATTAAAAAAAGATAAATAAATAAATAAGGAATTAATTAAGTTAATTAATCCTACTTAATTAATCTAATTAAACTGTTAGTCTAACTAAGCAATAATTAGTTTAACCTAACCCTAATTAACTTAATAGTGTATGACAGGTGGGTCCCACTGGGCCCACACGTCAGTTTGACCCAGTCAACCTCTGTTGACTGCTGACGTCGACGTCAGCAAACACTGTTCTGGATAATGTTGCATTAAAATAATTAAATAAATCCTGAGAATGATTTAAATCTTTTAAAATTAATAGAAAATAAACCGTAGCCCAGATGAAAATACTTTCTACATGAAAGTTGCTCAGAACGACGAGACGAACCCGGATACGCAGCTCGTTCGTCCGCCACACATCCCTAACCTATCGAACTCGCAACTTTCCCCCTCCGGCTCCTCTGCCCGAAAACGCGAAACACCGGGGATATTTTCCTGGATGTTTCCCCCTTCATCGGTATCACCTCGTACCGCGTCAGGTCACCCCTAGCACAATGTAATGCCGCATCTTGCTTTTTGTTACATTGATTGCTTTGTTATTTATTGTGTTCCCCCTCCGTTACTTCTTTCCGGTAGACCCCGAGACTGCCGCGACCCCAGTTCGACTATGGTGTTGACGACCCCTCTCTCTTGCCAGAGCAACCAGGCAAGCCCCCCCTTGATCACCAGATATCGCCTACTCTCCTCTATACTGCTTGCATTAGAGTAGTGTAGCATGTTACTGCTTTCCGTTAATCCTATCCTGATGCATAGCCTATCCTTGCTACTACTGTTGTTACCTTTACCTGCAATCCTAATGCTTAGTATAGGATGCTAGTTTATCATCAGTGGCCCTACATTCTTGTCCGTATGCCATGCTATACTATCGGGCCGTGATCACTCGGGAGGTGATCACGAGTATATACTATATACTTTATACATGATACATGTGGTGACTAAAGTCGGGTCGGCTCGTGGAGCACCCGCGAGTGATTCACGGATTGGGGGCTGAAAAGACCTTTGTCCCAACGGCCCTCTGTGTGGATTTTTGTGGTGAAGCGACAGGGCAGGTTGAGACCACCTAGGAGAGAGGTGGGCCTGGCCCTGGTCGGTGTTCGCGGTTATTTCAAGATAACACGTTTAACGAGATCTTGGTATTTGATCTGAGTCTGGCCACTGGCCTATACGCACTAACCATCTACGCGGGGACAGTTATGGGCACTCGATGTCGTGGTATCAGCCGAAGCCTTCGTGACATCAGTGACTGAGCGGCGCGCGCCGGATTGGACTGGAACGCCTGATAGGCTAGGTCTGCTTCCGGCCGCCCTCGCAATGTGCATGTGCAATGGGCGATGGACCCAGACCCCTGCGCCATAGGATTTAGACCGGCGTGCTGACCTCTCTGTTGTGCCTAGGTAGGGCTGCGACATGTTGATCTTCCGAGGCCGGGCATGACCCAGGAAAGTGTGTCCGGCCAAATGGGATCGAGCGTGTTGGGTTATGTGGTGCACCCCTGCAGGGAAGTTAATATATTCGAATAGCCGTGATCTTCGGTAACAGGACGACTTGGAGTTGTACCTTGACCTTATGACAACTAGAACTGGATACTTAATAAAACACACCCTTCCAAGTGCCAGATACAACCGGTGATCGCTCTCTCACAGGGCGACGAAGGGAGGATCATCAGTTAGGATTATGCTATGCGATGCTACTTGGTGAACTTACCATCTACTCTCTTCTCCTGTTGCAAGATGGAGGTTACCAGAAGCATAGTCTTCAATAGGACTAGCTATCCCCCTCTTATTCCGGCATTCTGCAGTTCAGTCCACATATGATACCCTTATTCCATTTGATACCAATGCATACATATGTAGTGTAGCTCCTTGCTTGCGAGTACTTTGGATGAGTACTCACGGTTGCTTTGCTCCCCCCCTTTCCCCCTTTCTGTACCCGGTTGTTGCGACCAGATGATGGAGTCCAGGAGCCAGAGGATCCCGAGGATGATTCTACATGGAGTTCAACTTCGAGGAGTAGTTAGGAGGTCCCAGGCAGGAGGCCTCGCCTTTTCGATTGTTCCTACTTTTGTGCTAGCCTTCTTAAGGCAAACTTGTTTAACTTATGTCTGTACTCAGATAATGTTGCTTCCGCTGACTCTTATGCCTTCGAGCATTTGTATTCGAGCCTTCGAGGCCCCTGGCTTGTAATGTAAAGCTTGTATTATTTTAATTTGTGTCTAGAGTTGTGTTGTGATATCTTCCTGTGAGTTCCTGATCTTGGTCGTACACATTTGCTTGCATGATTAGTGTACGGCAAAATCGGGGGCGTCACAAGTTGGTATCAGAGCCGACTGCCTGTAGGAATCCCCCTTCCACACTCCTTGGCCGAAGTTGAGTCTAGTCGATGAAAATTGTTTTACTAACTTGGCTGTGCGGCCCCTGGGCCCATGTCGCCATCGGGTGTTATTAGGATCTTGTATTCCTCGTCTATGCTCTGGGACTCTGAACTCTCCTATTCGGGTTTAATGAATTTACTAAAAATCTAACTTAGGTTCTCGAAAATACTTTCTCCCGGAGAGCCCCTTCAGTCCAGATGATCACCGGCTGCACCAAAAGATTTTGAAGATACTCTCCGATATTCTGTCGAGACCTTGTGCTTGTTGCTTTTGCAATTCCCTTCCATCGATTAACCTCTATGAATAACCACATACATGTGACATTCATATAATCATTCCTCATTGATCTTGTTATTACAAGATGCCCCAAAATTCTCTCTATTGTTCCGAGAGTACTTTGTGCCTACTGCCTTGCATTTCTTTGCCACATGAATACCACTATGGGTAATTTCTAGCACTCACCGGATATTTGCTCATCCCCAGTTGGTTCATGTATTTCACAAAAGTCTTCAAAATACTATTTGAACTTCCGAAAATCCTGAGTAGCCTATTACTCTTGAAGTTCTTACTTGCTTGCATAATGGTTAATCCCATAAGTCTAAAATTTTATTGGCATCCCTTGTCATTATCATTTTGAGTCCGTTGATTCAAAATGTTGTGAATGCTCGCCATCCTCAATCAGATCCAAGAATTCATCCTTCCGGCTCACACGTCATTTTAAACATGAGCTGGTTATCGACCAATCAAATTGTCGTTGATTGTACCCCTAAGTCTATTCGACTGATCCATTCTTAATGAGAGTGTTGGCTTTTTATCCCTTTATTTGGAAATGATAATTCCTTTGCATTTGAAATTTGAAATAGTCAGTTGTTTATATAATCTGATTCCCTTTCATTCCATCTTCCTCTGATAGAGTACCGATACTCGCATCAGCTCCATTGTAGACCATAGGACCCCTTGTTGGATTATTATCCGGCAGTGTCCTTCCTATTCAATAACCTTGTGAGCCTTTCCATGGGTATATGATACCTTTGGTAAATTGTATCCTTTGTTTTTCTAACCATGCTCTACTTTCGAGCTTGTGATATTTACTCTTGAAACTTGTGGTATATGTTTCTAAGAAGCCCTTATGGGTTGAACATATGCCTTCACTAAACCGTGTGGGCCCGAAAGATTTCACGGGCCATACTCATATGGTATTTCACCAGGTAAAACTTTCAACACTAGTGCCATTATCAAAACGAGAAGTGAATGTAAGGTTGTGCTTTGGAGAAGTGGGAGTCGACCTTGAACTTTGTGTTCACGCCCATGGACCCGATGTGGAATCTATCATGAAAGCTTCTTGTATTAATAATGGTCCCCTTGTTATAAGTTCATCTTGTATCTATGTTGGTCCTTTGCAACTGTGGTTCCAACCATGATTGCTCTTCTTTGATCCCATTACATGGACAAGTTAAAGCACTTATCTTCTACAAATCAATATGCTTGTCCAACCTCTATACCGAACTACCTTGAGTATTGCCCCCTACTATCTCGAGGATATCATGCTATTGTACTACGTCTTATGAATTTCTGTTGAAGTAGTACCTTCCCTATCATAGTCACTCCACGAGTTCTAGGTTGTCGTCAACCGAGAACACCGAATAGTGAATCGAGTCCACACTGTGATTCGATAACTCTTAGTAATCTTCTTTAAGTACGAGTTTGTACCCGATCACGCCATTCCTAGCCTGTTTGGCTATATCATTGTCTTGATGATTTTAACTGTGCTACCTGGTCCTTATTCCCGGAGCACCACGTTCGACGATGAGCTAAGCTTACGTCGATTTTCCTCGTCATATCATTTTGCCTTGAACAACAAGCTTGATTTCGAGTTTGCGATGTACCCGTGGTTCCAATAACCTTTCGCTTCATCATTCCTTTGACTTGATGTCATCGCCGATCGATTACACCTTCATGAAATCTCTCAACAATTGTGTCGTGATCATCATCAACGTTTTGAGCTCGTCCAAGATATCGGTCGAATTCATGGTGAGAAGTACCATCCTTGCCCCTCGATGATTTGTGGTATCACCGACAACATTATTGCTTTCCCTCCAACACAAACTTGTTCTTGTTTTGTGTTATACCTGGAGATCCGTGCTATCCAGTAATTATTCTTCTTTACCTTGGAGTATTACCATCTTTGATGTCAAGAATGTCGTGAGAATTTCACCACCTCCTGAGAATTCTTGATACAAGTAATATTTATCACCATCACCATTCCTTCTTGGTCCTCGCGTTGTTCCTAACCGGAATACCGACAAATGAACTGTGATGTGTAATTCTAAAACTTCTAGCAACCCTATTGCTTTGAAGTTAATGGTCGGTCGTTCATTATTAGACTATTGATTATTGAATCACCATTCTGACGTTGGTCGTGCAACCCAGCCCATATTTCGGGTGCACCTTTCAACCAATGTATAATTGTGTGTGTTTTCCTCGAACATACATCATTATACCATTTGATCTAACTAATGTTATCTCCTTGTTCACTTAATTATGGAAACCCATCTTTTGGAAGTCTCGATGAATTGTCCATGAGTTCATCAGCTACCTCCTTATCCCTTCATTGGTTTAATGATGGGCTTTTGTTTCGGAACTCGCTTCCGTAGTAAATTTCCCAAGAATCTTACAATGTCATCTCGTCAATTTGTATTGCACCTTTTCCTCTTAGGCATCCTGAGTCTGAGGTAGTTTGACACCAATCAGATCTGAATCTTGGTCAGATGTGATGGTTGGGACATATTTCCAAGAGTTATAACATTGGTCTTTATACGAACCGGTAAGGTGGTGTCATGCCTAGCACACCTGGCCGGAGGACCTATTGCTATAGCTTCCTTTTTAGTAAGGATAACCATTCTTCCATGAGGAAATTGTAAAACTTATTCTACAAGTTGTTCCTGATGGATCCTTCATGCATCCAAATTCTGAACCTTACTTGTTGACCATGTCAATGCTATCTCGAAGCATGTCTGTGGTACTCTAATCATCGATAAGAACATTTGAAGCACAATGCTATATTTCTTTATCAATTATCCAAACACCGTTGTATGGATAATGTCATGAAATTTCTCTCCCCTTTCCTAAAGGGTTTTCTACGTTATATCCTGTCATGGCTATCATGCTCTGTTTATCCTTGGGAAGGATATACCCCCTGAAATTTGTGTTTAAAACACATTTTCCTTTCCATTGTTCTGTTTAATATGAAGATCACCTTTCCTTTCCATTGTTTTGTTTAACCTTTCCGGTGACCTATATGATCTAAGTAGTAATGTTCTTCTGCTTATGTAAACACCTTGGTGTACAACCGTGTCAGTAAGACCCTGTTGCTTTTGTTGATAGCATTCCGGTAACGACTGATGGACGAGAACTTTGCCTATTGGTCCGCCTCGTTCAACGAGCAGGAAAATGGTTCTCTTCGCCCCTCGCCCTTGGTACCGACGTTGTTGCTGACATAATCGATAGTCTATCCTCTAACATGCCTTGCTTGCATGATCACGCAATGACGTCCCCGCCCTGCCTACTTTTAACCCACATGGTGGGCCCATAACCCACAGTTCCACAGGATCGAAACTTGACTCTCCTGTACACCCCCTGTTCCCAAGGTTATTCCTCGCGTGTGACCTCGTAAGTAATTCATGAGCCACCTCCCAAGAGATCGTCAATTCTGGTATCAGACACATTACTTATTCCCGTTGATCTCAACCCCTTTCACGCCCTGTTGCAGGCATCAAACGATTGCCTGCCCACTCAAAACTTCCCATGATACCTCCTTATTTTGCTCTCGATATATTCTTACGTTTCAACTCGAGAGTTACTTTCTGCCACCTTCCCCGATGTTATCGACTAGATAGTCAACCTTGCGGAGGCTCGTTCTATCGGAATACTCACCCTTTATTCTTTCGTAAGTAAGATGGAGTTCCCGAAGAAAAGATGACGGCTTCGTCATGATGGCCTGAAGCAGAGGAATGAAGACGTCAATGTAAAGGGATTAACTTCTTCGAGAAGACCAACCAATACCGAGAAGACCCGTTAGAATTTCG
Source organism: Triticum urartu (assembly GCF_003073215.2). Taxonomy (NCBI): domain Eukaryota; kingdom Viridiplantae; phylum Streptophyta; class Magnoliopsida; order Poales; family Poaceae; genus Triticum; species Triticum urartu. The sequence goes on along the minus strand of NC_053028.1, from coordinate 371,735,548 downwards.
TAACCAATTCCCTTCCCCCTTACTCCCGCTCTTAAATCTCGGGACAAGATTTCTTGTAGTGGAGGAGAGTTGTGACGCCCGGATAATTAAGCTACACTAATCCCACGCTAATGGTGCCACGTCACCACGGTTACTACTGCTAATCTATTGTTAGATCAAAACCGATCCAAAATTCAAATTCAAAGTTTGGTAAATAATAAAAGTTTTCAAACATTAAAATAAAAATGTTCGGGTTGTACTAAATATTACATAGATAAATATGGTGTAGTAAACACATTTTTATAAAAGGCCTAAATAATTTAAAATGATTTAAAACAGAAAAGTAAATAAATAAAAGAAAATACAAAAGAGAAAAACTAAACTAACAAAAAAACAAAGAGAAAGCCCCCCCCCCACCCCCCGCTGGGCCAAGTGGCCGAGCTGGCCTCCGCCGTCCGAATGGGCCAGCCCACTCCCCGCACGCCCGCCTGGCCTATAGTCCACGTCCCGCTAACCCTAACCCCATCCCACGACCCCCACTTCCCCCACTCGTCTCCCCTCTCACTCCCTCGTCTCCCCCCCTCTCGATCCCGATCTGGATCGAGATGGGGACGAACCACCGACGCCGCCGCTAGACCCTGTCACCCTCGATGCCCATCGCCACTAGCCACGACTCGCCGCACCACCGTCCCCTGGACCTCCACTCGCCTCGCGTTCGACTCCCACGCCGCTCGATCGGAGCCGGGGAGTACCTGCGTCGCCGCCACGCCGTCGCCCGGCCTCGTCGCTGCCTCCCCGCCTCCCCCTCAACGGCTCCATCGAGCCTCGTTGTTGAACCCCTGCAACATGGGGTGAGGACCCCGAACTCCCTCCCCCGCGTTTTCCTTCTGCTTGCTCCGCCGTTAGCTGTCGTTCTTGCTGCTGATGTGTGCTACTGCCCGCCCAACTCACCGTTGCTGCTGCCGACGACCTCGTGTAGGATCGAAAGTATGTCTAGAGGGGGGTGATTAGACTACTTGACCAAATAAAAACTTAACCTTTTCCCAATTTTAGTTCTTGGCAGATTTTAGCTAATTTAGGACAAGTCAAGCAATCATCACATGATTCAAGCAAGCATGCAAAGAGTATATAGGCAGCGGAAAGTAAAGCATGCAACTTGCAAGAATGTAAAGGGAAGGGTTTGGAGAATTCAAACGTAATTGGAGACACGGATGTTTTTCCCGTGGTTCGGATAGGTGGTGCTATCCTACATCCACGTTGATGGAGACTTCAACCCACGAAGGGTAACGGTTGCGCGAGTCCACACAGGGCTCCACCCAAGGGCAACGGTTGCGCGAGTCCACGAAGGGCTCCACCCACGAAGGGTCCACGAAGAAGCAACCACCCACAAAGGGTCCACGAAGAAGCAACCTTGTCTATCCCACCATGGCCATCGCCCACGAAGGACTTGCCTCACTAGCGGTAGATCTTCACGAAGTAGGCGATCTCCTTGCCCTTACAAACTCCTTGGTTCAACTCCACAATCTTGTCGGAGGCTCCCAAGTGACACCTAGCCAATCTAGGAGACACCACTCTCCAAGAAGTAACAAATGGTGTGTAGGTAATGAACTCCTTGCTCTTGTGCTTCAAATGATAGTCTCCCCAACACTCAACTCTCTCTCATAGGATTTGGATTTAGTGGAAAGAAGATTTGAGTGGAAAGCAACTTGGGAAGGCTAGAGATCAAGATTCATATGGTAGGAATGGAATATCTTGGTCTCAACACATGAGTAGGTGGTTCTCTCTCAGAACATATGAGTTGGAATGGTGTGTGTGTTCTGATAGCTCTCTCATGAAGAGGAGGTGGAGGGGTATATATAGCCTCCACACAAAATCCAACCGTTACACAGTTTTCCAATCTCGGTGGGACCGAATCAACAAACTCGGTCGGACCGAAAATGTAAACCTAGTGACCGTTAGAGATTTTCGGTGGGACTGACATGCAACTCGGTAGGACCGATATGGTTAGGGTTTGGGCATAACGTAATCTCGGTGAGACCGATTACACAAACTCGGTGAGACCGAGTTTGGTAATTAGCTAACCAGAGAGTTGGTCAGGCAAACTCGGTGGGACCGATTTGCTCTTTCGGTGAGACCGAGTGGAACTTGGTGAGACCGAAAAGTTACAAAGGGGAAACACTGAGTTAACATTGCAATCTCGGTGGGACCAATTCGCTCTTTCGGTGAGACGAAAAGTTACGAAAGGGAAACAGAGAGTTTGCAACCCCATCTTCGGTGAGACCGAGAATCCCTATCGGTAAGAACCGAATTGCTAGGTTTGGCAGTGCTTATGACAATGAAAACTGGTGGCGCCGGAATAGAAGAAATCGGGTAGGACCGAGTTTGGCTTAGGGTTTAGGTCATATGTGGATATGGGAAAGTAGTTGAGGGTTTTGGAGCATATCACTAAGCACATGAAGCAAGAGGCTCATTAAGCAACACCTCATCCCTCCTTGATAGTATTGGCTTTTCCTAAAGACTCAATGTGATCTTGGATCACTAAAATATAAAATGAAGAGTCTTGAGCTTTTGAGCTTGAGCCAATCCTTTGTCCTTAGCATTTTGAGGGTTCCACTTTCACATCCATGCCATGCCAATCATTGAGCTTTCCTGAAATAATCATCTTGGAATAGCATTAGCTCAATGAGCTATATGTTGTTATGAATTACCAAAACCACCTAGGGATTAGTTGCACTTTCAATCTCCCCCTTTTTGGTAATTGATGACAACATATAGATCAAAGCTTCGACAAATGATAATAAGCATGAAATATATCGTCGCTTTGAGAAGTATGTGATAAGTAAGAGCTCCCCCTAAATTTGTGCATATTTAAAATTTGCTTTGGACTACAAATGCACAAGGAGTTAGAGTCATGGGTTACTCTTCCATGTCACATACATCTTGGTGGAGCGCTTAAAATGATAAGAATGAAATACATGCACTCATCACCAAGAATAGTGAATGATCACATAAGATAGATAAGATAATAGCATTAAGCAAGCATTAAGTGTAGCTTATGATCAAACACATGATCATCAATGTCTCACAAATAATGACGTAGTATCTCAAGCACTCAAAAGCAAACAAGTTCTAAAAACCACCAAATAAAGCAAGAGAGAAAAGCACACTCTCTCTCTCGAAGCCTATGATCTATACATCTTCTCCCCCTTTGGCAACAAGTTACCAAAAAGTTCCTAGAAAATGCATAGTGCTAGATCGACGCTCAGGCTTGATCTTCTGGTGGTGGTGGAGTCCGGATCACTCCAAGGACGAAGGCTTCGGTAGATGCTGAAGTAGACGCTGGAGTTCGAGCTGAGGTAGATGCTGGAGCTGGTGGAACTGAGGCTGTGGCTGGTGCTGAGGTGGTGGCTCTTGTGTCAGCAACTGGCACGGCAGACGACCTTGGACCTCTGGGCACTCTGGCAAAGGCATGAGTGGTAGTCCTGCCTCTCCTCTCCTGCATATCATCTTGGAGCTGCTCCACTGCAGTCTGAATCTCCGTTATCTTGACATCCAAGTCATAGAACTTTTGTTCCATGATTCTCTCTAGGCTTGCCTGGTTTTGAGTTAGGGTGGCTAGTCCTTTCTCAATCCGCAGGGTGGATGCAATGAGGTAACCAAGCTGCTCTTGTTTGGTCTTCAAGAAGTACTCAGATGCCTCCTCTTGAGTTGGCATCTTGGCAGCTTTCTCCTTCCTTGCCTTCTCCTTCTTTGCGTAAGCTTGTGCAGACGATGGCTCGTTCTCAGTCATGACAACTTGATTGTCCTCAAAATCTGGACGGATGGGCAAATGTTCCTTGTCCAATAAATATATGCCCGTGCCCATCTTGGAGTTGATGAGCTCCTGAATTTGAGGGGCATATCCGCAACTCCTCTTCTGATCTGCTGCAGTCCTCTTGATTGTTTCCACTATGAGGCTCATCACCTTGAACTTCTGAGGCACATCAAACACATGTAGCAAGTTGATAGCATGGCCTCTGATCATCTTGTGATCTCCAGACTTGGGCAATAAGGTGTGCCTCAATATCTAATTGATCGTTGGCAGTCCTGACAGAAGGTAGTGCACTGAGCCAAATTTGAACGTGTCAAGTGCCTCATTGGGAATTTCCTTGTACATATTGGACATGGAGTTATGGTCCATCTTCTTCTTGGCATATATATCCAAGTCATCATCATGCTCCTCTGGGGCATTAATGAGCTGTGCCCACTCAGCAACTGTGGATTGGTACCTTGTACCCTCAGACATCCATATGATCCTCCCATCTGAATAAAAATGTGTTGTGGAGTAGAATTGCATGATCAGCTCCTCGTTCCACTTTGTGAGCTTTTGCCCAACAAAGTCAGCAACTCCACAGCACTAAAGTTGTCATATACTCCAGGGCAGTGCTCCTCATTCTCCTTCATGTAGGTCCAGTCGACCCATCTCATATCACAGACTATGGGCTTCTTATCAAGCAAAACTGTCTCATAAAAATCTTGCTGCTCCTTGGTGTGAAATCTGTAGTCCACGGCAGTCCTTCTCCTTGAAGCATACGGGTCTGCTTCTCTCCACTTCCTCAACCCTGAATCTCTCCTGAGCTTCATATCCTCAGCCACAGGATGAGCATCGTTGTGGTCTGGGATCTTGGGCTTTAGCTTTCTCAGAACATTCTCTTCCTCTTCTTCAGCAACAGTCTCAGGCACTGGGGCCTTGTTCTTCTCAGCTGCAGGAATGCTCCTTGTATTCCTCTTGGGTGCAGACTTGGGCTTGGAGGCAGCTTTGGGCTTAGATGTAGTAGCCCCTGATCTTATGGCATCACCCATCAGCTTGGGTGCCTTGGGTGCTGGTGCAGCTACCTCTTCTTCCTCTTCCTCTTCCATGATGGAAGCCTTTCCTAGTACTCTGGCCACGGTCTTCTTGACCCTTTCCTTTCTTTTCATTCCCTCAGCAGCAATTGGCTCTTTGGGAGTGGGCTTCTCAGTTGAAGCTCTTGCCTTTGACATGGGCTGCCTGCCTGCTGGCCTTTTGATCTTCAGCCCTGGCTTTGTGCCTTGAGCTGGCTCAACTCTCTTGGAAGTGGCCTCTTCCTCTTCCACATAGTTCTCATCTTCGGAATCTGAAGTCCTCTTCTTCCTCTGTCTGGTGGCAGCCTTTGGCAAGTTGCTAGGGGTTCTCCTGCTGCCCTCATCTGAAGAACTTGAGGGACTAGTGCCCTCACTCATGTGCACCTGCTGCTCTGACATGTTTTGGCTATCACTTTGATCAGACATGCTGCAAACTGACTGCTGACCCTGTGAACAGATTATAGATGAGGTAGAAAGGATGAGCATCACAAAATGCAGAGATTTTTGCAAAAAAATGATCCAAAAACTTAGTTTTAGTTTCCCACTGAAATAATCTTGGATCTACCGATTTTCAAACTCGGTGATACCGAAGCAGTTTTGGAACCTAAACTAGTGAACTCGGTTGGACCGAGTCACAGTTCGGTGGCACCGAGACTGCTAGGATTTCACTGAGTTCCAAAATCGGTCACACCGATAAGTAATTCTCGGTCAGTCCGAGTCTCACTTGTGCAATGGCATAAGCCAAATCGGTGGGACCGAGTTTTTCAACTCGGTGGGTCCGAGATGGTTTCGGCGGAGACCTAAACCTAGAATTTTCGAATCAAACCTAATCTATGAGAGTTTTGACTGGATAGGAGTGTTTCAATCGTGGCAAGAATCATGAAGATCACAATGTGCTAGGAATCAGATTGGAGAATAGCACAAAGATCAAGTCCATACCCTAGTTCGGCGGGGACTTGCTACGGCGGCAACGGCGGGGCAGAATTCCCGTTGACGGCGACGGAGACCAGCGACTGGAGGCGGCTGGCGGCGAGAAGACGATCCGGAGACCACGAGGGCAGAGCAAGCTATCGCGCGGGCGAAGGGGTTCGGAGAAATTTCCAAAATTTTGCCCGTGACTATATATAGCCCGACCCTGTCGGTGTGACCGAGTGGAACAACTCGGTGGCACCGAGATTCATAACTGCAGGCAGTTACTGAAACTCAGTGTGAGCGAAATGTTCAAATCGGTTGCACCGAGATCGAAAACCTAGATCAACTTAATGATCTCGGTAGGACCGAAAGTGGAGTATCGGTCAGACCGAGAATCATAAAGAGGTTTTGGAAGTTTAAGTCTATGACGAATCGGGGACTCCGAGCGCTCCTCACACAGAGTGGTTCGAATCTGACTTGATCAAATTTTGTGATGCAGCATGAATAGAGTTTGAGACGAGGAAAGCATAGATAGCTAGAGGAGGTTCTTAGGCATTCTTGTCCATCCACTTGGTAAAAAGAAATAAAGCCGAACAATCAAAACAACAAGTGGATGTCCTCGAATGAGTAAAATATGCAACCAGCATGCTCACACAATAAGATGGCAAATGAAATATGTGACAAGGCATGCACAACCAATTCTAGCATCTATCAAGCAATTTGCGATGACTAGGTCATCTATATATGAGTATATTGACTTAGGAGTCAAGTGAGAACACTTGATCATAGGTCATACTCATCGTTTAAGCTCAAGTGGGGTTACCACTTTTACATAAAGCATTGTTGTGTTCACATCTTTAGAGTTGCTTTAGCTCAAGTCTTAGAGTAAAGCTCCCCCTAGATGTGATATCCCCCTAAGAGGGATGAACTAACCTTGGGTTTTGTCGATGATGACTTCATGTAGATATTGAAGATGTGGATGCTCAATGTTGATGTAGATCTCTTGGAGCTATCCATTTGAGTGAATTGCACTTTCAATACCTACATGGGTTAGTCCCACAAGGAACAAACAAGGATATCCATAGACATAGAGTGATGCACACACAAGATGATGTCCATGAAAACTTTTAGGTTACCTTGTCCCTTGTCTTACCAACAAGAGGGTTTGTGACTCCTTGAACTAGTGCAAGATGTGGAAGTTGATTGCACTTGTTCTTGCCAAAATGATAAGAGTGAAGTATGTTGGCGGAGTCACCCTCGAGAACTCTCTAGTTCTTCTTCTTTTGGATCCAAACCATCTTGATGGGAATCCTTGGAGTTGTAGTCGTACTTGATGAAGTGGAACTTGAAGTAGTCTTGGGAATCCACTTGACTAAGGTCTTTGGAGCTTCTTCAAATGCATCAATTTCCTCTTGAAGCTTGTCCTTGCCTTTTTGCTTGTAGTCTTGTGGTGGAAGATCATCTTGAGCTTGTGTCCCCTTGAAAGAAGTATCATACTTCTCTTGTTGAGGAATAAACTTTGTCTTGGGGTATTGATCTTCTTCCCACTCAACTCCATTGGCATTGAACTTTCGTTCAAAACCAACACCTTGATTCTTCCGGTGCATTCCTTGCTTGCGCACAATTTCCTCGAATTGCTTACTCCCGGCAAGGCTTTTGTACACTCCTTTCTCTATAATTCCCTTCAATAAACTATTTTCTTGCTCAAGTGTAACTTGGCTAAGAGAATCATTAGTGGAATCAAGAGAACTACTAGAAGCAACAATATTGGATTTAACATGATCATTGTTACTGCTAGAGGAAGAATCTTTCTTGTTACTAGACTTGACTTGAGGCATGTAAGTGGATAAGAGTAAACGCTTGGCAATGTAAGAAGAACTTTTCTTGCGGAGATCATCATTGATTGCTTTTAAGAACTCGTGCTCTTGCTCAAGATTGAGCTTCTCAAAGCGTAATTTCTCATGAGCTCTTAAAAGTTCTCGATGATCTTCGAAGATGGTTTCATGAGCCAACTTAAGAGTGTTTAGTTCTTTAGTTAGGGCCTCAATCTTCTCCTTATCATTGTCATTCTTTTTATCTTGATTAGCATGTTTAATTGACATTTCATCATAGTATTCATCACTAGAGTTGTCAATAAGCAAATCATCACCTAACAAGTCATCTTCATCACTATTGAAATCAACATACTCGGGGTGTGTTACCTTAGGACCTTTGGCCATGAAGCATCTTCCAATTCCTTCATTTGGTGAGTCAAATATGTCGTAGGAGTTGGTTGACACAAGTGCTAGACCGGCAACACCTTCATCTTGAGTATCTTCGGAGTCGGAGTGATAACTTCTCTCGGAGTGGCTGTCGGAGTCGGAGCCGGATACCCATTCACCAACATGAGCTTGATGTCTTTGTCTTGTGTAGCTTCTTGATGACTTTTCCTTCCTTTCCGAATCCTTGCTTCTCCGTGAGTATCTTCGTTCATAACGATCATCTCTACTCCTTCTCTCTCTTGGTGATGATTCTTTGCTTCTTCTTTTTGGAGAATCTTCTCTTCTCTTGTAGGGAGCCGTACACTCATTGGAGAAGTGTCCGGGTCTTCCACAGTTGTAGCAGTTTCGCTCTCGACTAGAAGATCTTTTGTCATTGTAGGACCTTGACTTGAAGCTTCTATCTTTGCTTCTACTCTTGTAGAACTTGTTGAAGTTCTTCACCATTAAGCTCAATTCTTCATTGAAGTCTTGTTTCTCACTTGACGATGTAGGGGCTTCACGTGAGGCTTTATAGGCACCACTTGATTTGTTGTGAAGTTCCTCTTTATCCTTAAGTGACATCTCATGAGCAACAATTCTTCCAATCACCTCCGTTGGCTTGAGATCTTTGTAATTGGGCATCATTTGGATCAATGTGCACACGGTATCATATTTTTCATCCAAGGCTCTTAGAATCTTCTTGATGATGAATCTATCGGTCATCTCTTCACTTCCTAAGCCGGCAATCTCATTTGTGATGAGAGCAAGCCTAGAGTACATTTCAGCGACACCTTCACCATCCTTCATCTTGAACTTGTCAAGTTGGCTTTCAAGCACATCCAACTTGGATTCCTTGACGGAGTCGGTACCTTCGTGCATATCAATCAAAGTGTCCCAAATTTCCTTTGCATTCTCAAGACGGCTGATTTTGTTGAATTCTTCGGGGCACAATCCATTGAAGAGAATATCACAAGCTTGAGCATTGTATTGCAACATCTTCAACTCATTCGTGGTAGCTTCACGGTTTGGTTCTCTCCCATCAAAGAAGTCACCTTGCAAACCAACACACATAATAGCCCAAACGGCGGGGTTATGTCCAAGAATATGCATTTTCATTTTATGCTTCCAACTAGCAAAATTAGTACCATCAAAGTAAGGACCTCTATGGTGATAATTTCCCTCGCTAGACGCCATACTCTCCTAGGTTGTGAAACCAAGGCTATGACCACCAAAAGCTATGGAGATCAAAGCAAATGGAGACCAAAGCTCTGATACCACTTGTAGGATCGAAAGTATGTCTAGAGGGGGGTGATTAGACTACTTGACCAAATAAAAACTTAACCTTTTCCCAATTTTAGTTCTTGGCAGATTTTAGCTAATTTAGGACAAGTCAAGCAATCATCACATGATTCAAGCAAGCATGCAAAGAGTATATGGCAGCGGAAAGTAAAGCATGCAACTTGCAAGAATGTAAAGGGAAGGGTTTGGAGAATTCAAACGTAATTGGAGACACGGATGTTTTTCCCGTGGTTCGGATAGGTGGTGCTATCCTACATCCACGTTGATGGAGACTTCAACCCACGAAGGGTAACGGTTGCGCGAGTCCACACAGGGCTCCACCCAAGGGTAACGGTTGCGCGAGTCCACACAGGGCTCCACCCACGAAGGGTCCACGAAGAAGCAACCACCCACAAAGGGTCCACGAAGAAGCAACCTTGTCTATCCCACCATGGCCATCGCCCACACAGGACTTGCCTCACTAGCGGTAGATCTTCACGAAGTAGGCGATCTCCTTGCCCTTACAAACTCCTTGGTTCAACTCCACAATCTTGTCGGAGGCTCCCAAGTGACACCTAGCCAATCTAGGAGACACCACTCTCCAAGAAGTAACAAATGGTGTGTAGGTAATGAACTCCTTGCTCTTGTGCTTCAAATGATAGTCTCCCCAACACTCAACTCTCTCTCTAGGATTTGGATTTGGTGGAAAGAAGATTTGAGTGGAAAGCAACTTGGGAAGGCTAGAGATCAAGATTCATATGGTAGGAATGGAATATCTTGGTCTCAACACATGAGTAGGTGGTTCTCTCTCAGAACATAAATGAGTTGGAATGGTGTATGTGTGTTTCTGATGGCTCTCTCTTCGAATGAAGAGGAGGTGGAGGGGTATATATAGCCTCCACACAAAATCCAACCGTTACACACAGTTTTCCAATCTCGGTGGGACCGAATCAACAAACTCGGTCGGACCGAAAATGTAAACCTAGTGACCGTTAGAGATTTTCGGTGGGACTGACATGCAACTCGGTAGGACCGATATGGTTAGGGTTTGGGCATAACGTAATCTCGGTGAGACCGATTACACAAACTCGGTGAGACCGATTTTGGTAATTAGCTAACCAGAGAGTTGGTCAGGCAAACTCGGTGGGACCGATTTGCTCTTTCGGTGAGACCGAGTGGAACTCGGTGAGACCGAAAAGTTACAAAGGGGAAACACTGAGTTTACATTGCAATCTCGGTGACCGATTTCGCTCTGGGACCGATTACATCAGGGAAACGAGTTCTTCGGTGGGTAGCACCCAGCAAATTATATAATCTATCTGAGCGGAAGTAACGAGGATGTACATTTTGTTTTTGGCATGAAATCAAAAGTGACTGGCTATACCTCCGGTGTGCAGAACCTGAGCAAGCGAGGGATATCCGCGAATTATCATTGTCGCGAAGATAGCGACAGGCCCCCACGGGGATTGCGTGTAGGGCCCAGCAGTCAGTTTGGCCAAACATATTTCTTTCCCGGCCTGAATTAACTTAACAGAATGAAAGGCGTCATCCGGTGGCGTCCCTGCTTATCAAGGTGGCAGAATAATTTATTTTCCGCGTAAGTAAGAAGGCCACTTCTTGCGGCTGCCGTGACCTGCTGTCAGCCTCTGCTCATGGCGTACCCAGTATTTCTTCCGGAATGAAATTCCGGGTCGTGACCCACTGTGACCACGCCGCGCCGAAGAGCACCAGTTGGCGTTGAGTAACGGACAAGCGAAATTCGGCCTAGCGAAGGCGGAGGTACGAGACCTGAGAGCTCAGGGTAAAGCGGCCGTGTCAAGTGTGCATGCCCACTAGGCGGTCATATGATAGTGGAGATACCGAGTCCTGGATGTGGCAAATAGCCTTGCACTGCGTTCGTCAGATGAAACAAGGGGTGTGAGTGGGTGTGTATGTGGGAGCATATCACTAAGCACAAAATGAGACACGAGGAAAGGGAGTGTCGAATTTAGCAGCCAATGCAGCCCCATGCCTGCATCCGGAGTCTCTATGCGGGCCTGTAGCTTGCGACTCAGTATGGCCTTAAGTTTCCCCAGCTTGCACTCAGAGCGAGGACTCGGCAGGAGAGAGGTGCGTGCTGATCTTGACGATCCGCCACAACCTTAATGGAGCAGAGCTGGAAGCAATGATAACCAAGATGAGGTGTAAGAGAAAGGCGTCCTACGTGTGGAGTCTGGTTAGTGGACAGCATCTCTGATTGCCACGGTAACATGCCTCTGGTGCTGTACGAATCGTGCATATGACTAAGTTGACACATTAAGACGACCCTCGTTCCTCCGTCAAGTTAAGAGGCCCATTACTCTTCTGCTAGCCTCGGCGGACAGTATTTCATTTTTCGTAGGCTACATCACAGAGCAACTTCTCCTTGCCAAATGATGACCTAATATGTGCGAGTCCGAGAGCTTCTCGTCTCTCCGAAGCGAGCAGATTAAACATTTTTTGCGAAAACTACAGAGGCCCTTTCGTTGGGTCCCAGATGTCAGGTGGAGAAACATTATTTTGCGATTGTATAATAAGGAGTGCGCATATATATCTGTGCATGCGGCCCGTGTGCACCCTAGCGTATCAACCTCTCATGTTTACATGATTCAGCGTCTCTTATGATGTCGTCGTGTACCCAGCGATTGTACTCGACCGAAACAACCCCAGAGGCGTCGGCTACGATATAGTATGCTGGTCACCTCGAGGCGCCCATCAGGAGACAACGCCAACGGAGGCAGGCGGAACTCGCAGTTGTTTTTCTTTCCCACGCGGAGGGAGTACGGACCTGTTCGCGCGAAGGGTTTCAGGCGTGGTCTCTCGATCACACGCGGTAGTTCAGCAGGTGTGGGTGAGTCAGAGGGGCATGGCCTGGCCAGCGTATGGGCGTTAGCTACCGGTGTGCGAGCGCGGGTGACGGCCCTGCGCTGGCAGCACCGCCTGGCCTGCTAGGAGGAGGGAGCCAGGCAGTCCCGCCTGAGCGGCGTCTGTTTGAGCGGCTGGAGCAGGAAGAGCAGAGATTGAAGAAGCACGAGCGGCCGTTGGATGGACATCCATATACAGGCCATCTGTGGGAAAGGAAAGCCTCAAATCTGTGAAAACAGCATACAGCCCATCTGCCATTATTTCAATAATTTACAGCCCATTTGCTAATTCTTAAGGGTTTTTTTGGAGCCCATATTCTTTATGTTAGCATTACAGCCCATATTGTGGCCACGGTTAAAAAATACGAAATTTTGCATATGTCGGTGCGGTCTGAACTGTTTTTAATCCCGAAATTTCGAGTCACATTCAGACTGATTTTAAAAATAAATGTATATCAATATAAAATCCAATAAATTGTCCACGCATAAAAATCAATGCAATTTAAAATCTCGAAATGAAAAAAAGATATTTGAAAATAATTGCCGGTTTGATGTGTTTTAAAAATGTACAGCCCATTTCTCATTACTGATAGGCCATTTTCTCGGCCAGCCGAATGAAGCTCTCCTCGTCTTGAAAGATTTGCAGCCCAACAGGCCTGATAAAGCGACTTACTTGACAAATCACAAAAAAACTGGGCTAGCCATTTTCAGAAAGAAAAAAAAACTACTGGGCTGGTCTGTGGTAAACATAAAAGAAAAGGCTGTCTAGACAGGCCAGAGTGTCCCGCACAGCCCCAGTTGACACCCTGCTTCCGTCTCAAAAACAAATTAGATAAATCCACTCCAATTATGGCGATTCATAAAAATGCCACTGCAATTTCCAAACTTTGAAAAACCCACTCCCAGACTTCAAAACCAGCATACGGCCGGTCGCAACGCCTGCCGCCGCCCTGACCCCGCCATTGTCATATTATCCTGATACCGCGCAGCCGCCCGCGCGCTCAGCTCGTCCGGCCCAGCCAAGCCGCCTCCTGCACTCCGCCAGGCTATTAAGCTACAAACAAGTGTAACTCAAGCATCTCCTCCCCCCCCCGCCTTGCTCCGTCGCCCGCCCGCGTCTCCCGCGCCTGCCTCGCCTCCCCCCCCCCCCCCCCCCGCCCCCCCCCCCCCCCCCCCCCCCCCCCCCCCCCCCCCCCCCCCCCCCCCCCCCCCGCCCCCCCCCCCCCCCCCCCCCCCCCCCCCCCCCCCCCCCCCCCCCCCCCCCCCGCTCGGGCGATGAACGAGACCCGGCGCCCGCTAACGCCCGTAACCCGCATCGCCCTCCCTGGGCCTATGACACATGGGCCCTGCCTAGAGAACATTTCAAAAAAAAGATTAATTAATTAAAATTAATTAAGGAATTAATTAAGTTAATTAATCCTATTTAATTAATCTAATTAACCTGTTAGTCTAACTAAGCAATAATTAGTTTAACCTAACCCTAATTAACTTAACAGTGTATGACAGGTGGGTCCCACTGGGCCCACACGTCAGTTTGACCTAGTCAACCTCTGTTGACTGCTGACGTCATGCTGACATCAGCAAATACTGTTCTGGATAATGTTGCATTAAAATAATTAAATAAATCCTGAGAATGATTTAAATCTTTTAAAATTAATAGAAAATAAATCGTAGCCCAGATGAAAATACTTTCTACATGAAAGTTGCTCAGAACGACGAGACGAACCCGGATACGCAGCCCGTTCGTCCGCCACACATCCCTAACCTATCGAACTCGCAACTTTCCCCCTCCGGCTCCTCTGCCCGAAAACGCGAAACACCGGGGATATTTTCCCGGATGTTTCCCCCCTTCACCGGTATCACCTCGTATCGCGTCAGGTCACCCCTAGCCCAACGTAATGCCGCATCTTGCTTTTTGTTACATTGATTGCTTTGTTATTTATTGTGTTCCCCCTCCGTTACTTCTTTCCGGTAGACCCCGAGACTGCAGGCGACCCCAGTTCGACTACGGTGTTGACGACCCCTCTCTCTTGCCAGAGCAACCAGGCAAGCCCCCCTTGATCACTAGATATCGCCTACTCTCCTCTATACTGCTTGCATTAGAGTAGTGTAGCATGTTACTGCTTTCCGTTAATCCTATCCTGATGCATAGCATGTCCTTGCTACTACTGTTGTTATCTTTACCTGCAATCCTAATGCTTAGTATAGGATGCTAGTTTATCATCAGTGGCCCTACATTCTTGTCCGTCTGCCATGCTATACTATCGGGCTGTGATCACTCGGGAGGTGATCACGGGTATATACGATATACTTTATACATGATACATGTGGTGACTAAAGTTGGGTCGGCTCGTGGAGCACCCGCGAGTGATTCACGGATTGGGGGCTGAAAGGACCTTTGTCCCAACGGCCCTATGTGGATCTTTGTGGCGAAGCGACGGGGCAGGTTGAGACCACCTAGGAGAGAGGTGGGCTTGGCCCTGGTCGGCATTCGCGGTTATTTTAAGATAACACGTTTAACGAGATCTTGGTATTTGATCTGAGTCTGGCCACTGGCCTATACGCACTGACCATCTACGCGGGGACAGTTATGGGCACTCGACGTCGTGGTATCAGCCGAAGCCTTCGTGACGTCAGCGACTGAGCGGCGCGCGCCGGATTGGACTGGAACGCCTGATAGGCTAGGTCTGCTTCCGGCCGCCCTCGCAACGTGCAGGTGTGCAATGGGCGATGGGCCCAGACCCCTGCGCCATAGGATTTAGACCGGCGTGCTGACCTCTCTGTTGTGCCTAGGTAGGGCTGCGACGTGTTGATCTTCCGAGGCCGGGCATGACCCAGGAAAGTGTGTCCGGCCAAATGGGATCGGGTGTGTTGGGTTATGTGATGCACCCCTGCAGGGAAGTTAATCTATTCGAATAGCCGTGATCTTCGGTAACAGGACGACTTGGGGTTGTACCTTGACCTTATGACAACTAGAACCGGGTACTTAATAAAACACACCCTTCCAAGTGCCAGATACAACCGGTGATCGCTCTCTCACAGGGCGATGAAGGGAGGATCATCGGCTAGGATTATGCTATGCGATGCTACTTGGTGAACTTACCATCTACTCTCTTCTCCTGCTGCAAGATGGAGGTTACCAGAAGCATAGTCTTCGATAGGACTAGCTATCCCCCTTTTATTCCGGCATTTTGCAGTTCAGTCCACATATGATACCCTTATTCCATTTGATACCAATGCATACATATGTAGTGTAGCTCCTTGCTTGCGAGTACTTTGGATGAGTACTCACGGTTGCTTTGCTCCCCCTTTTCCCCCTTTCTGTACCCGGTTGTTGCGACCAGATGATGGAGTCCAGGAGCCAGAGGATCCCGAGGATGATTCTACGTGGAGTTCGACTTTGAGGAGTAGTTAGGAGGTCCCAGGCAGGAGGCCTCGCCTTTTCGATCGTTCCTACTTTTGTGCTAGCCTTCTTAAGGCAAACTTGTTTAACTTATGTCTGTACTCAGATAATGTTGCTTCCGCTAACTCTTGTGCCTTCGAGCATTTGTATTCGAGCCTTCGAGGCCCCTGGCTTGTAATATAAAGCTTGTATTATTTTAATTTGTGTCTAGAGTTGTGTTGTGATATCTTCCCATGAGTTCCTGATCTTGGTCGTACACATTTGCGTGCATGATTAGTGTACGGTCAAATCGGGGGCGTCACACTCACTCACTAAGTGTTGTGGCTCACTCACTCCCTCTCGGATGCTCTCACTCATATGGTTGGTGGAGTCACTCAAATGGCTCTCAACCTCACATAGGATGTGTGGCATGCTCTCAAGTGTGGGGCTAGTGGTGGTCACACTCATCCTCTCATAGGAAATGCACTCGGTGTTAAAAATGGTGGAGTCACTCATATCACTCATGGTGGGGTGGCTCTCCTCACATGGGAATTGGGGCATCTCTTTATATGTGGGTGTCGGAGAGATGTAGGTGCAAATGTCTCCATGCTCAATCATGTCGTGGTCGTAGCCGTGGATGAAGGCCGAAGATGGCACATCATCACTCTCCTCCAAGACCAAAGATAAGGTCTCATGTGCGGTCTCGTAGCTTGACTCGGAGTATGAGTCCAATATGGGCGCCGTCTTCATGTTGTTGAAGAGGTTCATGCTCGTCGCCGTGGTCGAAGGGGATGGCCCTTGCTCGACCTTCTTGTCGCCGTCTTGTTGTTGGAGGCCCATATGATGTGGCACCTCGTAGCTCGTCTCCATGACCGAAGGGAAATTCCCATGCTCGGCCATCTTCCTTGAGGGGCTTCCGAAGATGGAAGTGTCGCCCTCGCTTGTAGGTGGTCGCCTTGTACTTGATGATGTCGATGTAGGCGAACTCATGGGAAGTAGGCGAAGATGCCTTACGTCCAAAGGCGAAGATGCCTTGAGAACACTTGGAAAAGATGCCGAAGTGGTTGGTGTAGTCGTAGCTCCGTCTTGGTGGTGCTCGTCTCGCGGTCTTCTCTTGTGCTCTTGAAGCTTGGCCTTGGCGTGAAGTAGGGCTTGTTGGGACTTGTAGGTAGGCGCATCTCGAGCATCTTCATATTGATGGTGTTGTTGTCGTGCTTGAGCTTGATGGTGTTTGTCGTCGTCGCGCACGTGATGTTTGGAGGTGACTTGCCCTTCATGACGATGTGGATCACGAACGTGATGGTGGTCGCCATGGAGATGTGGACGTGGACGACTTGCGCTTGCAACATTTTTGTGCTCCGAAGACTTGTGACTTGAACGTCGCCACCTTGAGGATGATGAAGGGGAAGAACAGTTGATCAACAAGGTCCGAATCTCCTCCATCCTTGCATCTTGCTCCTTCTTCTGTGCGGAAAGCTTGTTGTCGATGTAGTCCCTTTTCCTTGCTTCAGAGTGACGAATGTCGATGGAGAGGTTCTCGATGCGCTCTCGCAATCTTGATTGTGCGCCTTGCATTTGTCGTTGTAGATCGAAGATTGATGCTTTGGTGATGTAGTTGTTCACGCCGTCGTTGTTGTGGAAGACCGGATATGAAATGCCTTGCCTATCCATCACAATACTCGAGCAAATATGAGTGGGAGAAAGAGAAGAACGAATACCAAATGTACCTTGACCGAAGTTGAAGGTGGATCAATGATCACTCCAATGTGGACAAGGAAATAGCACAATTGGTACCAATTCTTGTCCGTTTCTCACACCTACACAAGTAAGGCTTATGGTGGAGCTCGGTGAGGATAGTGGCACAAAAATTTGATGTAAAATGTTAGCAAGAGTCAATAATGTTGAAAGAGATTCACAAATTCGCAAGTGAAACAAGTAGACCAATAGCAATATGTGGAACACAGAAACACACACACTGATAGATAAATGGGGTTGTGCAACCAAGGACTGAGCTCAAAATGTGGAATCCACGGAAAATGCTCTTGTTGCACAAATCTAGAGAGACGCTAGCACGATTGCTCAATAGGAAGATACAACACTTGTGCACAACCTATAGGAGACAAAAATGCAACGACTTCTATCCCAAGTATGCTATGTATATGATGTTCCGATGGTATGATCCAAGATGATCGGATATGACAATCTTACGCAATGTGGTATGATGCTATGGCACTTGCTTACAAGCTCTTTGTTCACTCTTTTTCTTTTGCTTAAAAGCTTATTCTTTTTTTATATGGCCACTTCGCGAAATGCACAAACCAAGATAGCGATTGTGTATATGCGGGAACAAACTTGAGGCACAAGGGATGATATGATACCGATATGATATGGTATGTATGCAATGTATGGTGTAGATCACTAATGTGCACAAGTAATGTTGCCGGCAATACTCAAATGACTAGTCTCGATAGGCAAGTGACGCAAAATGGGCTAGGGGTTATCAATGCAATTGCAAGGGAATATACAATGGAGGGATACCACGATACCAAGATGATATGGAGGTTACCGTCCTTGGCGATGATGAGTGGCGGTGATCTTTATGGAGATACCAAGATGATGGAGACTCGTCCCTAAGTAGCCGAAACACCTTAGGAAACGGAAAAACCGCGAACTCAAAATCTCAAACGTCAAATGGTGGTAGCGGGAATGCGGTGGTGGTTTTGTGGAAGCCCAATGGGATTGCGGGAACGCAGTGATGGGTTTTGAGACGCAATGCAGAAGTGGAGGGTAAGGTGGTGGACTATACACGGTGTCGTAGTTGGAAGCACGGTCCCTAAGTAGCCGAAACACCTTAGGAGACACAACTCACAACACAAACAAAATTGGGTTAAGTCGGGGTGGTGGAAGTGTATGGTGGGCAAGCCTATGTGGGAGTTATGGTGGTGGTGGTGGTTGATGAAGAAGCAATCGTCCCTAGTAGCCTAAACACCTTAGGAGACTTGAATCACTACTCAAGCAACCACAAGTGCTATAAGGAACAAAATTGGTTAGGTTGCGGAAGTCGGTGGTGGTTATGCGGAGGTTGTGGTGGAAGCCCTAGGCAAAGATGCCAAAGTTCCAAACATTTGATGGAGTCAAATGGTGTTGGTAGTATTTTTTGGAAGGGGGATGTCAAGAGCTTTTCAATGAGCTAAAGAACGCGAAAATCGAACTCCGGAAGAATTAGTTATGGACAAAACGGTGAAACGGGGGTGGCTGAGATGTCAGGGGCCGGACATCCGGGCTCGGGGCCGGAAATCCGGGACCTGATGTCCAGAACCGTGCAAATTTGGCGCTCCAGGAGCCGGATGTCCGGCTTGGGGCCCGGATGTCCGGCCTGAGGCCCGGATGTCCGTCTGAGGCCCGGATGTCCGGCCCGACGATTCTAGATCTTGATTGGGACATCAAAACTCGATTTGGGGGTGGAAATAGATGAATTTGGGGGCAAAATTGATGGGATTTCGTGGATGGAAAGTGGGGAAAGTTGGTGATATGCTAGATCCACTCGAAACCAAGCAAATCCATGGATCAAAATCAACAAAACTTCATCAAACGAACAAATCACAAAAAAATTTGGGGCTATTTTTAGTGGGGATTTTCGAAATTGGGAAAGAACACAACAAAATTAGGCTAGAAAACAAAGAGGGGAGGCTCCGAAATCGTGATCAACGTGGCTCATGATACCAAGATGATGTAGGGTAGAACCCTAATCGCCTGATCTTTCACGAAAGGAGCGGATCCCGCGAAGAACACGAGGAACACGAGGGGAAAACGAGGGAAATCACGAGGGGAAACACGAGAGAATCACTCAACCAACAAGAAATAGTCACACATGTGCTAGATCCTCGAGTACATAAAGTAAGATACACGATCCACAATCAAGTAGGGACGATACACGGTAACCGGTCTTCTCCGTGAGGAGGTCTTGAAGTTCTTCTCCAAAAGGAGGTCTTGAATCCAAAGGGATCTTCTCCGTAGAGGCCGCAGTCTCTCTCGTGGAGTAGATCCGATGTGGATGAGCAATGCTCTATCTCTAAAATGAGCTAAACCAATGCTAACCCTAAAACGTAGGTGGAGGGGGAGTATATATAGTCTAAGGGGCGAAGGGGTACATGGGCCTCGGCCCAGATGCACTGCACGCACGCAGGGAAGGCCGGATGTCCGGGCGACGGGCCGGATGTCCGGGCATTCGCGGAGGGCCGGATGTCTGGGCTGGAGGGGCCGAATGTCCGGGCTAGCGGGGTTGGTCTTGTTGCTCTCGGGTTCGGCGATGTCCGGATTTCCGGGACCTGGGCCGGATGTCCGGCGGCTCGTGAAGGGCCGGATGTCCGGGCCATGGCCGAATGTCCGGCTGCTGTAGCAGCAGACTCTTCTTCCTTCTCCTTCCTTCGCTCCCGCGCACGCTTGGCCTTGGTCCTTGGGCTCTCCTTGGACTCCTTGGGTGTACCTGGGTATGCACAAGGTCCGCGCTTGAAGTAGCATCCATGTCTTACATGCGGAAAGGGAAGATTCAGAAAGGAGCGAGTTCACCTTAGGTCCAAAGGCGTATGCTTCAGTGTACATGGGGATGATCGTAAGATGCTCCGCATCAGCCTCCCTCGTTGCCGCCGCGACGCGGGCGTTGGTGACCTGCTGCGCGGCGGCGACGACGGCGACCTGCGTGGCGGCCTCATCCTCGCGTCCGCGGCAGGCCTCCGGTCCTTCCTCTTGGCCAACTCCCTTGCCCGCTGCGCGGGCGTCAGTAGCTTCTTTGGCTTGGCCGCGGCGGCGGTCTTGCACGGGGCACGAGGCTTGCCTTTCCCGAAGGCGGCAGCGGCACCGGACGAGGCGAGGGAGGCGGCGACATCATCCATAGCGAGTGTGGGGCGGGAGCGCGCGGACGGGAGGGTTTTTTAAGGAAATGAGGGAAAATGGTGGTGGCTGCCATCGACCGGCGGGGGCGAGGAGAGGAGTGGGCGCGCACGTCCATCCTGTATCCAAGCCTACGCAAATCCGGCTCAAAATTGGGCCAGGAATGGGTCACCAAGCGGACGCGCGTCCGTGTGGATCGGCGCGTTGGGCCGCCGTTCGCCAACGGACGAAATGGATCACCCTATTGAAGTTACTCTCATTTGCTCAATTCACAAGCGAAACAAATAAAAGGTACTAGAACAGTTTACATTTGCGAAACGAAAGAAAAGTTTCATTAACGTTATTTGGCAACACAACGCAGGCGTTTCACTATGCAGTTGTGATTGTGTTCACTTGTCTCTCCACGTATACAGTATGTCAAGAAAATTACATAAATGGCCCAAAAAGGAAACTGTAATAATAAAGAACCCAAGGAATAAATGAAGCCGCCTGTTACATTCTCATCTCGAGGTCAGGGGTAACAGATTTCCTCTTCAATCTGTGTTCTGTTCGAGCCTCGTGTTGCTTCCCTGTATCACCTTCATCTTCACCGTCGGGGTCTTTCGGACCTAAGTTCAGATTTAGATCGGTTCCACCAACGAAATTTCCAGAATCTCGAACCTCATCTGATGCCTGAAACAGGAAAGTGTATATGCTCAATTCTCGATTCCTTTCTCTCTTAATAGAGGACTTCAAATATGAAAAACAAGCACGCAAAATCATGTTTGCAGTGCAACCTATGGAAAGTGTACGATGGGAAAATACTCCTAGGTTTTTCCAGATGGATTGGGAAAATGGGATCTTAACTTGTTCTACTCTTACAAAGGTCTAGTTGATGGCAGTCCATTCACCCTCATAAATTACCTATTAAGTCGTCAATAAATTAACTAGTATCACAATTATTCAATGTACTAAACATATGTATCACGATCTTCAGACTGATCAACATTTTGAGATATTTTCTCATGTTTGCAAAAGAGACTAAGATGACATACACATTTAACCAACTCATGCAATAAAAAACTCCTATAGAATGCACGAGCATTTAACTTCTGTAGCAACACACAAGTATTTAGCTAGTTACCAAGAAAAGTATGTTGAGAAGAGCGGGACTACAACATTTATATATATTATCAGGTATCACAAAGTTGATTAGTAGACACCAAAACAAAGAAATTTTACAGAAACTTCATATCAATATTCCTAGAAAATGGTGTGGTATGGGCGTATGGCTGTGAGCTCACTCAGCCGCGGTGTTGATCCACACGAGCGACACGGATGGCGAACTATAACGCCACCGGACCACCTCTACCCCTCGCCGCCGCCAGGACGCACGCACGGGCTCACTCGGCCACCATGTTGCTCCACGCGAACATACATGGGTAGCAAACTGTAGCCCCCGCCGGACCACCTCACCCTTCGCCACCTCCTCTCCCCCTCGCCGCCCCCAGGACGCGCTGCCGGGCAAAGCCGTGTTGCTCCACATAAACAAACACGGGTGGTGAACTCCAGCACCCCCCCACCCCCCCTCGTGACCACCTCACCCTTCGCCGCCACCAGGACGCGCCGCCGGGCAAAGCCGTGTTGCTCCACACAAACAGACACGGGTGGCGAACTCTAGCCCACCTCACCCCTTGCGGCCGTGGCGGTGCTTCTATTTCGTTTGCGATTGCGGTTGTCTGGTGGCTGGCTTTGTGCAGGGGCTGGTGCAGAAATGGTCACGCAGCGGCAGCACGTGGCCCTTGATGCGCCTCGGCGGGCGTGTCGTCATCGCTTGGGAGGGCGGCGCCTGGCTCACTGGTTGTAGCTGGTGCGATGGAGCTGTGGCGCAGCTCTGCTACGGTGGCCTGGTGGTGCCGCCTGGAGGCCAGGATGCAGCTGTTGGCGAGCTCGGTGCGCAGATCCGGTGTCGGCTCGTCTTCGTGCGCGGTGATGGCCGAGGTTGGGACGCGCATTCCCGGCGGGAGTGCTCCTTGGCAGCTCTCTGGCCATGGCGTGGTGCGCTCTGGCTCGGTTGGGTGAGTGATTAGGAGGAGTTGCTCCTTACCCGACCGGCGGGGCGCATGGATGCCATGGCAGCGGCCCCGGGATGTTGCTGCATACGTCTCGGACATCTTGTGGTGATTCGTTGCAGCGACGGTGAGCAGCAAATCGAGACAGCGGCACGACGACGATGAGCTGTGGGTCGGAATGGTGGCGCAGCGGCGCTCATTCTTGGGGTTGGTTTAGGGAGCCATGGAAGGTTGTGGTGCTCAGGTGGTCTGGCGGCCGTGGTGGTGGTTGATGGTGGTGTCGAGTTGACTTGATGCAGTGTCATAGGGCATGGTGAACTGCTAGTGAATGCCAAAGCACCGATCACAGTCGTTGTCGGGAAGGACGGCATCCTAGGACGTTGTTCTCCTTGTTGGAGGCATCGTCATGGAGCCCCTTCACCTACCTGGGCATTTGCATCTCGAGCTCTCCACATGAAAGCCTAAGCTTCGGCTTTGGCCGGAGCAGGCGACGACGTTGTTCTTGTCGGTTTTTCCCTTGGGGGCGTCAACTTGGAGATCCGGTTTGGTGTAACGCGTTGGCGGTTGGTGTCGTCCCGCACCTTCGTCATCAGCTAAGCGGGTGCTTGCCTCAAGGCCGACGTTGAAGCCAGAGCGACGGCTCCGGAGGACGTATTTGTGCTGCTTGGCGTCAGGTCTAATGACTTGGGTGGCAGAGTCATCGGCATCATACACGGCGTTGGAGCTAGTGTGGAAGTCCATGCGGCGGTTGCGAAGTACGCCTTTGCATTGCTGGGTGTCGATTCTAGTCACTTGGGTGGCAGAGTCGTCGGCTTAACTGACACACAACCTTAGGACAGGTGTTTTTGCATTGCTGAGGTTTGTAAGCCGGAGCGGCCGCCCCGGGTCATGTGGTAGGGTGTAGACTCTGGTCACTTGGGTGACGGAGTCCTTGCCTCGCTTGGAATGCAACCTCGGGGCTAGTATGGCATAGATTGTATCGGTTTCAGCCAATTTTCCTTATTAACTGGTCGATTCTCTTCTTCTATATGAAAAAGGCAGAGCTCATCCCGGCTGCTCAAAATAAAATATTCCTGGAAAATTATTTCCCAATGAACAAGGTCATTTTTATATAGTTACAACGTAGACTGAGTAGTAGACATGACAATAGTGTAAATATGTCAGTACATCCATTGTTTACAAGGTGGTAAAGCGACCTAAGGTGAGCACC
Organism: Triticum urartu; assembly: GCF_003073215.2. Taxonomy (NCBI): domain Eukaryota; kingdom Viridiplantae; phylum Streptophyta; class Magnoliopsida; order Poales; family Poaceae; genus Triticum; species Triticum urartu. The sequence continues at coordinate 371,711,861 of NC_053028.1, read as the reverse complement.
ACCCGCTCCGACGCCTAAGCGCCGAAAGCAGGCATATTTCTAAGGCGCTGCCAGGGCGCCTTATCGCTCAAGCGATGCTTAAGAGTCTAAAGCAGGACGCCTTATAAACAATGAATATATCTTAAAATAACATCCGGACAAGCTAGAGGTTTAAACTTTTTTTTTAGAAAAGTGGTATGGTTTGGTGAACCACAGCTACCAAGGCATAATAAGATACATGAAGCGTGACACTATTACCAACTATCTGCACAAAGTAATGTAGCACTCCTTGTGAGAGCGCACATGAATCATGATTGGATGCTAAATGATGAAATATTTCAAATAGTAAAGTGTTGGATGCTTTGCAGGGCAAAACAATTTGAGTCTAGCATATAATGTTTATATGAATCAAGAAAATGAAATTCAAAGAAGAGCAATGTTGTCACTTATTGTTGTAAAATGACATGTGATGCCACGTGTTGTCTAATGGTTGAATATTAGTGAATTAATGAAGATAGCCATTGATAATCATCACAAACTAGTTATACAGCTAACTAAGTCCGATTTTACCTGGGACTCATCCATAAGTATATCATCCATATTAGTTTTCCCAATAGACTGCTCAGTTTCCGTAGATGAAGGTTCTCCATCATTAGCCTTGTTCTCATCATCAGATTTGGCAGATTCTTGCCTTTGATCTTGAACTACAGAAACCTGTAGTGTGGATAGACTCAGTACATACCGACTGACAAGGTATCAGGAAAATAAAGAGTAGAATACCAGAGTTTCAGAGGTAAATATTGTCACCAACAGTGATCCAATTTGTAAGTACAAGCATATGATGGAAAGGCGACAAGACAAGCGAATACAAATATACAATGAGCATGTACTTCTACATGAAGTTAATGTGTCCAAAGCTGAACTCAGTAAAGGTGTCCATCACCCATGATAACTTGAAGATTATCAATAATATTTGAACTAAGCTAAACCAATGATAGTAGGGCGTTTCAATACTGCTGTTAAATTATCAAAGAAACTTGCTGATGATTCACCAAGAAACAACTAAGGTGCTATAGCTCAAAAGTTAGTGTAAACTACAGTTTGACAGCAGCGGATTATACTATATGCTTATGAACAACTAACACTTGTAGGAATAACTAATACTACAAGTTTAGCACCATGGAAAACACCACAGCTCTACAATTACCCAACTCGCAAACAAACAAAACAACCCTCTATATTTGCAGATCGATCCGACCATATGGTCTGATTTTGTTGCATATCCCATAATCCTCTTAACATAAGAGGTCAATTAGTACTTAAAGAGTTCAATTCGACCGAGATAAAAAAAAATCAACCAAAAGAAGCTAAAGATACATCCTGGCACCAAATCAAACTCATCTTACCACCAGAAAGTGACCACACCAAATAAGTACATAAGAATCCTCACCGGCACGTACCGCCGCCTTCTCGTGGCCGTCTTCGCCGGTGCCGTCTGCTCCTCATCTCCTTCGTTGGCGCCGTTCAGCGGGGTCCACTTGAACAGGATGAGGTTATTTCCACGAGATCCAGTCCCGGTGGAGGAGGCCGCGGCGGAGGTGGCCGTGGCCGTGGCGGCGGAGATGGTGACCCATTCCTTCCGCCACTTCCTAACGGGCCCGGTGAACGTCATCGCGGGGCCGTAACGGGCCGACGAGCGCCCTAACCGCGCGCCAACGCCCTCCATGGCAAGGAATTCCTGTGACGGCGGCGGCGGCGGTGTTCTTCTGCCGCGAAGTGGGACCGAGCGCCGCGAATAATTAGGTTCAGGAAAATAATTCGTCGAGATGTAACACGAGGAAGGGGATGATTTGGCCGATAACTGAGACCGGTTCGCAGCGACCGTGGAATCAGGGCATCTCCAACGCCCAAAGCGGAGACCATAAGCGTCGACGGACACGTCCGTGTCGATCAAAAACTGCTAATTCGTATAAAGCCATTGAGCCAGTCCAACCAGAAACTATAGCTGTATATATTATATGCACCGCAAGTAATCGACCCGAATCATTCAATACAACAATATGAACACAATACCAAGGCAAACCCATAAAAATGCCCCTTTAGCAAAGAAAAATAGACACGATGTCGCTTTATTTTATCGCCGACGGATCTCTACTAGCAGTTGGTAGCCTGGTACTCCGGTTTTATTTTCGTCCGGTTTTATTTCCTCCCACCTCCCACCACCCCTCCCACGGGTTTTCTTTTCCATTGGTTTATTTTTTTTACTTCACTATTTTCTTTAGAAAATCAGCACTTTCCAAACATACAAAAGATTATCGATGTAACTTTCCTAATTTAACCAAATCAACCGATCTCTCTCATTAATGCAATTTGTTTTAGGAAATAAATAATATATTTTCAGGAAACAAATAAAGAATTTTAAAAAAATTAACAAGTAAATCATGACAAACAAATCTTATTGTGAAAGTGTTACTTTTTCTCTACTCCTAAAGGCGGAGTCTGCGGTCGTGATGGTACGTTCGTACGTCGTCGTTGGTATCGTTCATTTCCTCCCCCGTAGAGTTCTATCAATCGAACGAATGATTTCCTCGCCGGTTTTTTTGCAAACAAATAGTACCCCCGTCTGTTTATTTCCATATAGATTTCAGTTCCATGGTATGGCAACCAATCGCTCCCCATCCCACTCTTTCCTTCCAAAAGCATACAAGAATCGAAACTTGCCTTTCCTTGAACGATACATCCCAGCAGATTTCACAAATCAATCTTCATCCAATCCAGCGCAGCTCCCGCTGATCTTGTTTCCCCATCCCCACCGCCCCGCCTTCCAATAGGCTGGTTAGCCCTCTTCCATTGCAATCGTCGAGCCATACCACGGAAGCAGTCATGCGACCATCGTGCTGCTGGTGTCCTCCAGCGCGCTCGTCGGGGCAAGGGATTGACTAAGTTTTGGTGTTGTCTCCAGTGGAGATGAAGGGATGCGGCTGCACGCGCCAAACCTGTAGAAGATGATGTCGGTGTGGACGTAGAGGCGGACGCACCAGGAGGCCTGTGTGGCGCTGGCACGGGCTCAACTCGCGTGGCCGGATTTTGGAAGAGCCCGGCTCAGTGACCGCGAGTGACATACGAGACGCGCTTTGCACGCGATGAGCCCGGCGACCACCATTCATGCGTTCTGGACTGTGATTACCACTAATTATTCGAGTATGTGTTCACCATTTTTTCTACCACCACTAATTATTCGAGTATGTGAACAAAATCTGAACTGTAATTTGCGATGTTTGAGATGTCTATAAGTGTACAACTAGAAAGGCGCCAATTCAATTAATCATCAGATTCAGAATAGTACGTGTGCAGTAGCTTCTATCTCAATTGGTTTTTATGTTGTTTGTGTTTGAATTAATTGGCACTCCGTACCATCGTGTTTGTTCAGCCTGTAAGGTGATTAGCACTCAGCAAACTATTGGAAAGATGTTGCTACCTTGTATTTTTCAAACTTGACATGCACATTCAAGAATAGGTATGGCTACATGCTTTTTATATCTACCAGCTTCATAAAGCATTTTGGAGAGGTGCATCTTGTTGGAGAGGACTGGTATGCATATTTAATGAAGAAAACAAAAGTTTTTTATATAATAAAGATTGATGGAAATTTGGACTTTAGACTCTATCAGGGACAATTTTCACGATAAATTATAGGAAGTTTGTATCTTGGGGACATCTTCATGCCGACTTACGTTTAATAATAGGATATGTCCCCTCATGTGACAATTTTGAGATGTTGTTAGAAGTTCATGATCTATTAGTTCCTGCATTTTTTTCACCTTTATGTAGTTTTGAGTATAACTTAAAGTTCTAGATGCATATAAATTTGTGAGTTAACTAAAGCTCACTTGATGTGGTTCTAACTAAATTCTGCAAAAATATGACAATCACAGACAGATAAATGGAGGTTCAGAGGGGATGCCTGTTGGAAATATGCCCTAGAGGCAATAATAAAATGGTTATTATTATATTTCTTTATTCATGATAATTGTCTATTGTTCATGCTATAATTGTGTTATCCGGAAATCGTAATACATGTGTGAATACATAGACCACAACACGTTCCTAGTGAGCCTCTAGTTGACTAGCTCGTTGATCAAAAGATAGTCATGGTTTCCTGACTATGGACATTGGATGTCATTGATAACGGGATCACATCATTAGGAGAATGATGTGATGGACAAGACCCAATCCTAAGCACAGCTCTAAGATCGTGTAGTTCGTTTGCTATAGCTTTTCCAAATGTCAAGTATCATTTCCTTAGACCATGAGATTGTGCAACTCCCGGATACCGTAGGAGTGCTTTGGATGTGCCAAACGTCACAACGTAACTGGGTGACTATAAAGGTACACTGCAGATATCTCCGAAAGTGTCTGTTGGGTTGGCATGAATCGAGACTGAGATTTGTCACTCCGTATGACGGAGAGGTATCTCTGGGCCCACTCGGTAATGCATCATCATAATGAGCTCAATGTGACCAAGTGGTTGATCACGGGATCATGCATTACGGTACGAGTAAAGTGACTTGCCGGTAACGAGATTGAATGAGGTATTGGGATACCGACGATCTAGTCTCGGGCAAGTAACATACCGATTGACAAAGGGAATTGTATATAGGATTGATTGAATCCTCGACATCGTGGTTCATCCGATGAGATCATCAAGGAGCATGTGGGAGCCAACATGGGTATCCAGATCCCGTTGCTGGTTATTGACCAGAGAGTCGTCTCGGTCATGTCTGCGTGTCTCCCGAACCCGTAGGGTCTACACACTTAAGGTTCGGTGACGCTAGGGTTGTTGAGATATTAGCATACGGTAACCCGAAAGTTGTTCAGAGTCCCGGATGAGATCCCGGACGTCACGAGGAGTTTCAGAATGGTCCGGAGGTGAAGATTTATATATAGGAAGTCAAGTTTCGGCCATCGGGAAGGTTTCGGGGGTAATCGGTATTGTACCGGGACCACCGGAAGGGTCCCGGGGGTCCACCGGGTGGGGCCACCTATCCCGGAGGGCCCCATGGGCTGAAGTGGGAGGGGAACCAGCCCCTAGTGGGCTGGTGCGCCACCCCATGGGCCTCCCCTGCGCCCAGGGTTGGAAACCCTAGGGGTGGGGGCGCCCCACTTGGCTTGGGGGGCACTCCACCCCCCTTGGCCGCGGCCCCCCTTGGAGATTCAATCTCCTAGGGCCGGCGCCCCCCTAGGGGTCCTATATATAGTGGGAGGGAGGGAGGGCAGCCGTACCCTAGCCCCTGGCCTCTCCCTCTCCCTGAGCTTGGCGAAGCCCTGCCGAGATCACCGTTGCTTCCACCACCACGCCGTCGTGCTGCTGGATCTTCATCAACCTCTCCTTCCCCCTTGCTGGATCAAGTTGGAGGAGACGTCTTCCCAACCATACGTGTGTTAAACGCGGAGGTGTCGTCTGTTCGGCGCTAGGTCATCGGTGATTTGGATCACGACGAGTACGACTCCATCAACCCCGTTCTCTTGAACGCTTCCGCTCGCGATCTACAAGGATATGTAGATGCACTCCCCTCTCCCTCGTTGCTAGATGACTCCATAGATTAATCTTGGTGATGCGTAGAAAATTTTAAAATTTTGCTATGTTCCCCAACAGTGGCATCATGAGCTAGGTCTATGCGTAGTTTCTATGCACGAGTAGAACACAAAGCAGTTGTGGGCGTGGATATTGTCAATTTGCTTGCCGTTACTAGTCTTATCTTGATTCGGCGGCATCGTGGGATGAAGCGGCCCGGACTGACCTTACACGTACGCTTACGTGAGACTGGTTCCACCGATTGACATGCACTAGTTGCATAAGGTGGCTGGCGGGTGTCTGTCTCTCCCACTTTAGTCGAATCGGATTCGATGAAAAGGGTCCTTATGAAGGGTAAATAGAAATTGGCATATCACGTTGTGGTTTTGGCGCAGGTAAGAAACGTTCTTGCTAGAAACCTATAGCAGCCACGTAAAAACTTGCAACAACAATTAGAGGACGTCTAACTTGTTTTTGCAGCATGTGCCGTGTGATGTGATATGGCCAAAAGGATGTGATGAATGATATATGTGATGTATGAGATTGATCATGTTCTTGTAATAGGAATCACGACTTGCATGTCGATGAGTATGACAACCGGCAAGAGCCATAGGAGTTGTCTTTATTTATTTATGACCTGCGTGTCAACATAAACGTCATGTAATTACTTTACTTCATTGCTAAAGCGTTAGCCGTAGTAGTAGAAGTAATAGATGACGAGACAACTTCAAGAAGACACGATGATGGAGATCATGGTGTCATGCCGGTGACAACGATGATCATGAAGCCCCGAAGATGGAGATCAAAAGGAGCAAATGATATTGGCCATATCATGTCACTATTTGATTGCATGTGATGTTTATCATGTTTTGCATCTTATTTGCTTAGAACGACGGTAGCTTAAATAAGATGATCCCTTGTAATAATTTCAAGAAAGTGTTCCCCCTAACTATGCACCGTTGCGAAGGTTCGTTGTTTTGAAGCACCACGTGATGATCGGGTGTGATAGATTCTAACGTTCGAATACAACGGGTGTAAGCCAGATTTACACACGCAATACACTTAGGTTGACTTGACGAGCCTAGCATGTACAGACATGGCCTCGGAACACGGAAGACCGAAAGGTCGAGCATGAGTCGTATAGAAGATACGATCAACATGAAGATGTTCACCGATGTTGACTAGTCCATCTCATGTGATGATCGGACACAGCCTAGTTAACTCGGATCATGTTTCACTTAGATGACTAGAGGGATGTCTATCTGAGTGAGAGTTCATTGAATAGTTTGATTAGATGAACTTAATTATCATGAACTTAGTCTAAAATCTTTACACTATGTCTTGTAGATCAAATGGCCCACGCTAATGTTGCCCTCAACTTCAACGCGTTCCTATAGAAAACCAAGCTGAAAGATGATGACAGCAACTATACGGACTGGGTCCGGAACCTGAGGATCATCCTCATAGCTGCCAAGAAAGATTATGTCCTAGAAGCACCGCTAGGTGACGCACCCATCCCAGAGAACCAAGACGTTATGAACGCTTGGCAGACACGTGCTGATGATTACTCCCTCGTTCAGTGCGGCATACTTTACAGCTTAGGACCGGGGCTCCAAAAGCGTTTTGAGCGACACGGAGCATATGAGATGTTCGAAGAGCTGAAAATGGTTTTCCAAGCTCATTCCCGGGTCGAGAGATATGAAGTCTCCGACAAGTTCTTCAGTTGTAAGATGGAGGAAAATAGTTCTGTCAGTGAGCACATACTCAAAATGCCTGGGTTGCATAACCGCTTGACTCAGCTGGGAGTTAATCTCCCGGATGACGCGGTCATTGACAGAATCCTTCAGTCGCTTCCACCGAGCTACAAGAGCTTTGTGATGAACTTCAATATGTAGGGGATGGAAAAGACCATTCCTGAGGTATATTCAATGCTGAAATCAGCGGAGGTGGAAATCAAAAAGGAACATCAAGTGTTGATGGTGAATAAAACCACTAAGTTCAAGAAAGGCAAGGGTAAAAAGAACTTCAAGAAGGACGGCAAGGGAGTTCCCGTGCCCGGTAAGCAAGCTGCCGGGAAGAAGTCAAAGAATGGACCCAAGCCTGAGACTGAGTGTTTTTATTGCAAGGGAAGTGGTCACTGGAAGCGGAACTGCCCCAAATACTTAGCGGACAAGAAGGTCGGCAACACTAAAGGTATATGTGATATACATGTAATTGATGTGTACCTTACCAGTACTCGTAGTAGCTCCTGGGTATTTGATACCGGTGCGGTTGCTCACATTTGTAACTCAAAGCAGGAGCTGCGGAATAAGCGGAGACTGGCGAAGGACGAGGTGACGATGCGCGTCGGGAATGGTTCCAAGGTCGATGTGATCGCCATTGGCACGCTGCATCTACATTTACCTACGGGATTAGTTTTAAACCTCAATACTTGTTATTTAGTGCCAGCTTTGAGCATGAACATTGTATCAGGATCTCGTTTAATTCGAGATGGCTACTCATTTAAATCCGAGAATAATGGTTGTTCTATTTATATGAGAGATATGTTTTATGGTCATGCTCCGCTGGTGAATGGTTTATTCTTAATGAATCTCGAGCATAATATTACACATATTCATAGTGTGAGTACCAAAAGATGTAAGGTTGATAATGATAGTCCCACATACTTGTGGCACTGCCGCCTTGGTCACATAGGTGTCAAACGCATGAAGAAGCTCCATGCAGATGGACTTTTGGAGTCTCTTGATTACGAATCATTTGACACGTGCGAACCATGCCTCATGGGTAAAATGACCAAGACTCCGTTCTCAGGAACAATGGAGTGAGCAACCAACTTATTGGAAATCATACATATTGATGTGTGCGGTCCAATGTGTAACGCCCGGATAATTAAGCTACAGTGATTCCCCGCTAATGATGCCACGTCACCACGGTTACTGTGGTAAACTCTCGATAGTTCAGGACCGAAACAAGTTCTAAATTCAAATAAAAGAAAACAATAAAAGTTTTCAAAAAAAAATTAAAACAAAAATGTTCGGTGGTTGCCAAATATTACAAAGATAATTATGGTGTAAGGTTCACCATTTTATAAAATGCCTAAGTGTTTATAAATAAAAAAAAACAGAAAACAAACAAAAAAAAATATAAAAGGACCCCCCCCACTGGGCCAGACGGCCCAGCCGGCCAGGCCACCACCGGCCCAACTGGGCAAAGGCCCAGCCGGCCACCCCCCCCCATAACCCTACCCCCCCTGAAACCCTAACCCCACCCCGTCGCCCCCAGCCGCCCCACTCCCCCCCCACTCGCTCCACTCCCCCCTGCCCCCTCCCCGATCCAGATCGGATCGGGGGCGTTCGCCGCCGCCGCCCGGATTCCACGCCCGGAGCCCCGCCCCCGCCGGACTGCTTCCTCCCTCCCCGGCCTGCCTCCTCTACGCCGTCGTCTCGCCTCCTCACCTCCTCCTCGTCCCGAGCCGAGGCCGCCACTCCGGCGCCGCGCCCTCGACCCCGTCGCCCCGCCGCACTCGTCGCCGGCGACCGAACGCCGCCCCCTTCCTCGTCCTCCTCCTCGAGCTCGAGCCCGCTGCCATTTCCCCCACGAACGCCGGTGAGGCTCCGGCCTCTCCCTCTCTCTATCTCCGTCCATGACTGCGCCCGACCACCATCGCCTCCGTCCCGCAACGCCTGGCCGCGCCCACCAGGGCCGCCGTCGTCTGGGGCCGCCCCTACTCCGGGCCGTCCTCGCCCGGCCGTGCCACCGCGCCCGCTCTGCACTGTGGCTCACCGCTCGCGCCCCCCCCCCCCCCCGCCCCTTCGCTGCCTGCGCCGTGCCGTCTGCTTCGCGCCGCGGCCGCCGCCCCACTGGTGACCACCGGCCTGCGCTGCGCCACCGCACTGACCCCTTGCCGTGCCCGCTTGCTCCCCTCGCACCGCCCTCTCTCCGCGCCCAGCGCGACCCTGCATGCGCCCCTGCCCTCCCGCGCGGCCGCCGTACTCGCCGTGGCCGCGCTCCGGCGACCACCCCGCCTCTGCAGCCTCGCCTGCAACCCCCTGTTGGCTCGGGTGTGCGGGCACCCGGCGCCCGCCCCGTATCCACTGCCCAGAACCCGCTATGGACTCCCCTGGTCAACAGACACAGGGGCCCCACCCCACAGAACGTTTAATAAAAAAAAAGATTAAGATTAAAAATAATATGTAAAATAAATAAAATAAATAAATAGATAATAATAATTTATTTAATTAATTAATTAAGGAATTAATTAAGTTAATTAATCGTAATTAGATTAACCTAACTAACTAATTAGTTTAATTAAACAGTAGTTAGTTTAGTTAAACACTTATTAGGCTAAACAGTCAATGACCAGTGGGTCCCACACGTCAGTTGACCAGTCAACACCTCTGTTGACTGCTGACGTCATGATGACGTCAGCAAGCACTGTTCTGGATAATGTTGTATTAAAATAATTAAATAAATCCTGAAAATGATTTAAATCTTTTAAAATTAATATAAAATAAACCGTAGCTCGGATGGAAAAACTTTGTACATGAAAGTTGCTCAGAACGTCGAGACGAACTCGGATACGCAGCCCGTTCGTCCGCCACGCATCCCTAGCATAGCGAACACGCAACTTTCCCCCTCCGGCTCCTCCGCCCGAAAACGCGAAACACCGGGGATAATTTCCCGGATGTTCCCCCCCTTCACCGGTATCACCTCATACCGCGATAGGGCACCCCTAGCACCGATACTTGTCATGTCATGCATCGTCATGCTTTTGTTTGCATTGTATTTATTGTTTCTTCCCCCTCTTCTCTCGCTAGACACCGAGACCGACGCCGCTGCTACCACGTACGACTACGGAGTTGACGACCCCTCTCTCTTGCCAGAGCAACCAGGCAAGCCCCTCCCCTTTGATCACCATATATCGCCTAATCTTCTCTATACTGCTTGCATTAGAGTAGTGTAGCATGTTACTGTTTTCGTTATTCCTATCCTGATGCATAGCCTGTCCTTGCTACTACTGTTGATACCTTTACCTGCAATCCTGCTTACTTAGTATAGGATGCTAGTTTTTCATCAGTGGCCCTACATCCTTGTCCGTCTGCCATGCTATACTATCGGGCCGTGATCACTCGGGAGTTGATCACGGGTATATACTATATACTTTATACATGATACATGTGGTGACTAAAGACGGGTCGGCTTGAGGAGCACCCGCGAGTGGATCTTTGAGGCGGAGCGACAGGGCAGGTTCCGACCACCTAGGAGAGAGGTGGGCCTGGCCCTGGTCGACGTTCGCGGATACTTAACACGCTTAACGAGATCTGGGTATTTGATCTGAGTTTGGCCATTTGGTCTATACGCACTAACCATCTACGCGGGAGTAGTTATGGGTATCCCGGCGTCGTGGTATCAGCCGAAGCCTTCTTGACGTCAGCGGCGGAGCGGCGCGCGCTGGATTGGACTGGAACGCCACTAGGCTAGGTCTGCTTCCGGCCGCCCACGCAACGTGCAGGTGTGCTAAGGGCGATGGGCCCAGACCCCTGGGCGCTTAGGTTTAGACCGGCGTGCTGACCTCTCTGTTGGTCTAGGTGGGGCTGCGACGTGTTGATCTTCCGAGGCCGGGCATGACCCAGGAAAGCGTGTCCGGCCAAATGGGATCGAGCGTGTTGGGGTATGTGGTGCACCCCTGCAGGGAAGTTAATCTATTCGAATAGCCGTGATCTTCGGTAACAGGACGACTTGGAGTTGTACCTTGACCTTATGACAACTAGAACCGGATACTTAATAAAACACACCCTTCCAAGTGCCAGATACAACCGGTGGTCGCTCTCTCACAGGGCGACGAGGGGAGGATCATCGGTTAGGTTTATGCTATACGATGCTGCTTGGAGGACTTCAGTCTACTCTCTTCTACATGCTGCAAGACGGAGGCTGCCAGAAGCGTAGTCTTCGAAAGGACTAGCTATCCCCCTCTTATTCCGGCTTTCTGCAGTCCAGCCCACATATAATAGCCTTATTCCAGTTGATACCAATGCATACATATGTAGTGTAGCTCCTTGCTTGCGAGTACTTTGGATGAGTACTCACGGTTGCTTTCTCCCCCTTTTTCCCCCTTTCCTTTCTTCCTGGTTGTCGCAACCAGATGTTGGAGCCCAGGAGCCAGACGCCACCGTCGACGACGACTCCTACTACACCGGAGGTGCCTACTACTACGTGATGCCCGCTGATGACGACCAGGAGTAGTTAGGAGGATCCCAGGCAGGAGGCCTGCACCTCTTTCGATCTGTATCCCAGTTTGTGCTAGCCTTCTTAAGGCAAATTTGTTTAACTTATGTCTGTACTCAGATATTGTTGCTTCCGCTGACTCGTCTATGATTGAGCTCTTGTATTCGAGCCCTCGAGGCCCCTGGCTTGTAATATGATGCTTGTATGACTTATTTTAATTGTAGAGTTGTGTTGTGATATCTTCCCGTGAGTCCTTGATCTTGATCGTACACATTTGCGTGCATGATTAGTGTACGGTCAAATCGGGGGCGTCACACAATGAGTGTCGAGGCTCGCGGTGGCTATCGTTACGTCCTCACCCTCACTGATGACTTGAGTAGATATGGGTATGTCTACTTAATGAAACACAAGTCTGAGACCTTTGAAAAGTTCAAGGAATTTCAGAGTGAGGTTGAGAATCAACGTGACAAGAAAACCAAGTTCTTGCGATCAGATCGTGTGGAGAATACTTGAGTCACGAATTTGGCACACACTTAAGGAAATGTGGAATAGTTTCACAACTCACGCCGCCTGGAACACCTCAGCGTAATGGTGTGTCCGAACGTCGTAATCGCACTCTATTGGATATGGTGCGATCTATGATGTCTCTTACCGATTTACCACTGTCATTTTGGGGCTATACTTTAGAGACTGCCGCATTCACTTTAAATAGGGCTCCGTCGAAATCCGTTGAGACGACACCGTATGAATTATGGTTTGGGAAGAAACCTAAGCTGTCGTTTCTAAAAGTTTTGGGATGCGATGCTTATGTCAAGAAACTTCAACCTGAAAAGCTCGAACCCAAGTCGGAAAAATGCGTCTTCATAGGATACCCTAAAGAAACTATTGGGTATACCTTCTACCTCAGATCCGAAGGCAAGATCTTTGTTGCCAAGAATGGATCCTTTCTAGAGAAAGAGTTTTTCTCGAAAGAAATAAGTGGGAGGAAAGTAGAACTCGATGAAGTATTACCTCTTGAACCGGTAAGTGGCGCAGCTCAAGAAAAATGTTCCTGAGGTGCCTGCACCGACTAGAGAGGAAGTTAATGATGATGACCATGAAACTTCAGATCAAGTTGCTACTGAACTTCGTAGGTCCACAAGGACATGTTCCGCACCAGAGTGGTACGGCAACCCTGTCCTGGAAATCATGTTGCTAGACAACGGTGAACCTTCGAACTATGAGGAAGCGATGGCGGGCCCAGATTCTGACAAATGGCTGGAAGCCATGAAATCCGAGATAGGATCCATGTATGAAAATGAAGTATGGACTTTGACTGACTTGCCCGATGATCGGCGAGCGATAGAAAATAAATGGATCTTTAAGAAGAAGACAGACGCTGATGGTAATGTAACCATCTATAAAGCTCGGCTTGTCGCTAAGGGTTATCGACAAGTTCAAGGGGTTGACTACGATGAGACTTTCTCACCCGTAGCGAAGCTGAAGTCCGTCTGAATCATGTTAGCAATTTCCGCATTCTATGATTATGAGATATGGCAAATGGACGTCAAAACGGCATTCCTTAATGGTTTCCTTAAGGAAGAATTGTATATGATGCAGCCGGAAGGTTTTGTCGATCCTAAGAATGCTGACAAGGTGTACAAGCTCCAACGCTCGATCTATGGGCTGGTGCAAGCATCTCGGAGTTGGAACATTCATTTTGATGAGATGATCAAAGCGTTTGGGTTTACGCAGACTTATGGAGAAGGCTGCATTTACAAGAAAGTGAGTGGGAGCTCTCTAGCATTTCTCATATTGTATGTGGATGACATACTGTTGATGGGAAATGATATAATATTCTTGGAAAGCATAAAGGCCTACTTGAACAAGTGTTTTTCAATGAAGGATCTTGGAGAAGCTGCTTATATAGTAGGCATCAAGATCTATAGAGATAGATCGAGACACCTCATTTGTCTTTCACAGAGTACGTACCTTGACAAGATATTGAAGAAGTTCAAAATGGATCAGTCAAAGAAGGGGTTCTTGCCTGTATTGCAAGGTACGAGATTGAGCACGGCTCAATGCCCGACCACGGCAGAAGATAGAGAAAAGATGAGTGTCGTCCCCTATGCCTCGGCCATAGGGTCTATCATGTATGCTATGCTGTGTACCAGACCTGATGTAAACCTTGCCGTAAGTTTGGTAGGAAGGTACCAAAGTAATCCCGGCATGGAACACTAGACAGCGGTCAAGAATATCCTGAAGTACCTGAAGAGGACTAAGGATATGTTTCTCGTTTATGGAGGTGAGGAAGAGCTCATCGTAAAGGGTTACGTCGATGCTAGCTTCGACACAGATCTGGATGACTCTAAGTCACAAACCGGATACGTGTATATTTTGAATGATGGGGCAGTAAGCTGGTGCAGTTGCAAGCAAAGCGTTGTGGCGGGATCTACATGTGAAGCGGAGTACATGGCAGCCTCGGAGGCAACACAAGAGGCAATTTGGGTGAAGGAGTTCATTACCGACCTAGGAGTCATACCCAATGCGTCGGGCCCGATGACTCTCTTCTGTGACAACACTGGAGTTATTGCCCTTGCCAAGGAGCCCAGGTTTCACAGGAAGACCAAGCATATCAAGTGTCGCTTCAACTCCATTCGTGAAAGTGTTCAAAATGGAGACATAGATATTTGTAAAGTACATACGGACCTGAATGTGGCAGATCTGTTGACTAAACCTCTCCCTAAAGCAAAACATGATCAACACCAGAACTGCATGGGTGTTCGATTCATCACAATGTAACTAGACTATTGACTCTAGTGCAAGTGGGAGACTGTTGGAAATATGCCCTAGAGGCAATAATAAAATGGTCATTATTATATTTCTTTGTTCATGATAATTTTCTATTGTTCATGCTATAATTGTGTTATCCAGAAATCGTAATACATGTGTGAATACATAGACCACAACACGTCCCTAGTGAGCCTCTAGTTGACTAGCTCGTTGATCAAAAGATAGTCATGGTTTCCTGACTATGGACATTGGATGTCATTGATAACGGGATCACATCATTAGGAGAATGATGTGATGGACAAGACCCAATCCTAAGCACAACTCTAAGATCGTGTAGTTCGTTTGCTATAGCTTTTCCGAATGTCAAGTATCATTTCCTTAGACCATGAGATTGTGCAACTCCCGGATACCGTAGGAGTGCTTTGGGTGTGCCAAACGTCACAACGTAACTGGGTGACTATAAAGGTACACTACAGGTATCTCCGAAAGTGTCTGTTGGGTTGGCACGAATCGAGACTGGGATTTGTCACTCCGTATGATGGAGAGGTATCTCTGGGCCCACTCGGTAATGCATCATCATAATGAGCTCAATGTGACCAAGTGGTTGATCACGGGATCATGCATTACGGTACGAGTAAAGTGACTTGCCGGTAACGAGATTGAACGAGGTATTGGGATACCGATGATCTAGTCTCGGGCGAGTAACATACCGATTGACAAAGGAAATTGTATACGGGATTGATTGAATCCTCGACATCGTGGTTCATCCGATGAAATCATCGAGGAGCATGTGGGAGCCAACATGGGTATCCAGATCCCGCTGTTGGTTATTGACCGGAGAGTCGTCTCGGTCATGTCTGCGTGTCTCCCGAACCCGTAGGGTCTACACACTTAAGGTTCGGTGACGCTAGGGTTGTTGAGATATTAGCATATGGTAACCCGAAAGTTGTTCGGAGTCCCGGATGAGATCTCGGACGTCACGAGGAGTTTTGGAATGGTCCGGAGGTGAAGATTTATATATAGGAAGTCAAGTTTCGGCCATCGGGAAGGTTTCGGGAGTAATCGGTATTGTACCGGGACCACCGGAAGGGTCCCGGGGGTCCATCGGGTGGGGCCACCTATCCCGGAGGGCCCCATGGGCTGAAGTGGGAGGGGAACCAGCCCCTAGTGGGCTGGTGCGCCCCCCCATGGGCCTCCCCTGCGCCTAGGGTTGGAAACCCTAGGGGTGGGGGCGCCCCACTTGGCTTGGGGGGCACTCCACCCCCCTTGGTCGCGCCCCCCCTTGGAGATTCAATCTCCTAGGGCCGGCGCCCCCTAGGGGTCCTATATATAGTGGGGGGGAGGCAGGGCAGTCGCACCCTAGCCCCTGGCCTCTCCCTCTCCCTCCCGTGACACTCCTCCCTCTCCCTGAGCTTGGCGAAGCCCTGCCGAGATCACCGTTGCTTCCACCACCACACCGTCGTGCTGCTGGATCTTTATCAACCTCTCATTCCCCCTTGCTGGATCAAGTTGGAGGAGACGTCTTCCCAACCGTACGTGTGTTGAACGCGGAGGTGCCGTCCGTTCGGCGCTAGGTCATCGGTGATTTGGATCACCATGAGTACGACTCCATCAACCCCGTTCTCTTGAACGCTTCCGCTCGTGATCTACAAGGGTATGTAGATGCACTCCCCTCTCCCTCGTTGCTAGATGACTCCATAGATTGATCTTGGTGATGCGTAGAAAATTTTAAAATTCGGCTACGTTCCCCAACAATGCCTGCGCCAACAACTTTATATATTGAACTACGTTTTCCTAGATGACTCAAATTTTAGAACACAGGCATTATTTTTTGGGAATGCAGTTAACAATAGAATCAAGTCAAGCTGAAAACAAGAGATCTATTGTTCGATATTGCATTTAATTCCTTTCTTGCAAAAGCACCAGATATGAGTGAGGAAATTATTCAATATTGAATTTTATTCCTTTCTTTTACCCACTGTTCTCTGCAAGCGTGCATCTGATCAGGTTCCTAACTCAATTCATTTTTGTTAGATCTGTCAATGAAGAAAACAACACATTTCACGATATGATGATTGGTACTTACAGTTTTGTTGTACTCTGTCATTTGCCTTTGTGGGAACGACACTGCTCTATTGCTTGCTTATTTAAGATCATGGTAATCGTTTTTGCTAGCTTATGTGTATTTTTAATAATTTTCTTTCCTTATTGTTGCATGTTAGAGTGCAACTTTCAGATAACTTTTCTTTCCTTGGGATAGTTGGAATACTATGACTAGATATACAATGGTAATGTTATTAGTGTTAGGCCCTTCATGATTTCTGCGTAGCATGTCTAGACTACCAGCCACAATTTGAGCCATATCGCAATAAAAAAATGACAGATATTTCACTGGGAAGCGAACTCAGCAAGACAATATAGTATAATCCTTACCCTTTCAGATTACTCCTATTTGCTTATGCATGTCCTTGTACAGATCGGTCCTGATCGTTTGACTTTTCGAAGAAATGAAGCTGCATATCCCCAACCTCAACTATTGTGTCACATCAAGGACGTCTAGCTACTTGTTGTTCTTCAGTTACTGTTGCTCTTAAGATTAATGTCTTAGAGATTCTTAGGAGAGAAATTGTATGGAATTTAATAACCATTCGTTTCAACAAATATACGTGATATTTCCTTGTAAAAGGCTGCCTTCCAATTTATGGTCTACTATTAAAGGGGAGTTAGTAGGTTGTTTCGTTTCCACCCTCGAACAGATGCCCATCCTCTCATGTTCGGTTTTTAGTGTTTTTTTGGCTCTAATGATCTCGTTTGACCTACTGCAATAAACAGATGCCCCACCGCTCCTTTATTATGGACTCATGTGGGGCCTCGACAAATCCACTGCCTTACAGCAAAACGAAAACAACCAACCATCAATAAAATATCTCCCCGTTATTTCTTTCCTTATGATGCACTAGTAAGCATGCACGTGCAACGCACGTCTCAAACAAAACATGTTTACATGATAATACTAAAATGATTTTTTACAGAAAATTCAGATCGCTACTAAATTTTATCATGTCACTCAAATTGTATTTTCAAAAAGTGCGATATATTTGTGATCCAACACACATATCATAAACATGTCTTCGCATAAAATTCACTTTCATATAATAATTGTATTATAACTGCTACAAGAACATATTCTAAAAACCGCAACTAAGCATGTTTTGAAGGTCCATCTTTTGAAGCAATGAAGGTCCATCTATAGATGCGATCAATGATGCTTCGTTCAATGCATGGGATATTGTTTTGAGCTTCATTCTCTTCGTACTTTAAAATATGCACCAAAAATTGCTTCCTCAGTTGAAAACCATCCTACATTGGCATTATACAACATTGTTATAATAAGTTGTATGTGCAATGTGTATACAAATAAGCATGGTGTAAATAGTCACCTGGGGTATGGGAAAATATAGCTTTCCATCGCACAATGAGTGCATGTAATTAAAAACCAAATAACCAGACAAGGCACTGCATATATGAAATAAACACATAATGTGTGTTGAATGAATCAATTAATATTGTAATGCGTTTAAAAGATTCATACCGGTGTGAGTTTGTTGGAGTAACAGGAACTATGCATTCCCATTTAGAGATATCATCCTTGAATGTAGGGTTTGCAACTTAAAGCGCAAGGTTTAGATTGTCGACCACAGTTTTAAGTACATTCTTCCCGAAAGTAGGTATTGGTATCAGATCGAAAATTGAGACAACTTTTCTATTTTGATCCAAGACAAACAATAGAAATAACCCAAACATATACCAAGGCAATAAAATCTGCAATGATGAAATAGTTTAGAAATACATAGAATATTAATTAAGACCAAGTAAAGCAGTATTACAAATGAAAAAAAATCTTACCATATCACATTGAGAGATATATAGTCATTACTCCTTTCCTCATTTCTCCTTTTCTCCCCATTCTTCCCTCATTCATGGCCACGACATCCATCCACAGGCGGCGGCCCGGCGATCTGCTCTGCGCCGCCCCTCACTCCTCCTGGCGACGCCGGGTCCATCCACCGCGTGCGCTCTCCTCTTCCTCCCAATGGCCGCCTTGCTCCCCATCACCTATGCCCACTCTGGCAGCCCCAACCCTAGTTCTCTCACACCCTGTAGGGAGAGGAGGAGTGAGGCTTCTGGGCAAGGAGGTGCTGGTGGTTGTGCTGCTGCTGGGCGAGGAGGCACTTGATTTGCGTTCGCCGACGCTGGATCCGCGTCCGCCGGCGCTTGATCTGCTCCGTCGTGGCTCCGACGACCTTACCATGTGGCTCCGGGACAGGAAGGCTACCCCGACGACATACAGGTCAGCCCCCTTCTCCTATCCTCTTGGATTTCTTCTTCTTCCCTTCCTGAGATGGTGTTTATGCTGGGCTGCAGGAGACCTCAACACGCCAATGGATGCAGCCAGCCTCCAACTCACCACGCACCTGCACCAACTTGATGTAGGGAGAGGAGTGAGGCTTCTCTCACGGGATGACGCCCAGCCATGGGGCAGCAACAACCCAAGGTAAAGCCTCCCTCTACCTCTCTCTCGTTTTGTTTTCATAGGTCTGGTTCCCTGATTTTTCTGCTGCTCTAGATTCACTTGCATGCTTGACTGAATCTAGTTGCTCTCAGGCCCTAGTGTTCAATGAGATAGGCATTGCACTATTTACCAATTTAATTTGCTTGCCTACAGCCACATGGTCCAGAGATAGAATTGAGATATTCATACTAAGTTTAATGATTTGCTGGTCATAATTACTGAATTTCGCTTGGTGCTATCACTGTCGGCATCTAGTGCTGAATCAGTTGGACACCGTACTGTTTACCAATTTAATTTGCTTGCTTGCCGCCACATGGTCCAGAGATAGAAATTCAGATATTGAGACTAAAGTTTAATGATTTCCTAGTCATAATTGGTTCAGTGACTAAATCTGTCCCCAAACTGTCAAAATTGTATGTCAAAGCTAAAAAGCTATCAAAACTTTGCTTTCAAGAAAGATGAGCCTAAATTCAGTAAGATGTGTGCGCAGCTTGCTTTCAAGATTGTTAAACTACTCCATGTTTATTTAAACTAATTCCTCCTACAGATTGCTGTCAAAATAAGCCTAAATTCAGAGTCTTTGGAAGTCAATTACTTTGAGCCTTTGAGTTAGAAGGTATACCAGTCTCTTTGCAGTTTGCTCTTAATACACTCTTCCCTTGGCCATGATGAGATGTTTCAGTCTTTCCACTTATCAGTTTTTAGTTCCACTTGAAGCGATGCATATTCGAATACATTTTCTAGTCCTTTGAGCTGTTGAATGAATAAATGACAAAGTATTAGCATCACAACCGAAAAATAACAGAAATCGTCTTATCAAAAGATGGTGTAGTGGGACTAATGACTAACCATAGCGGTGAGGTCTTTGCGGCTCATTCTTGGGCCTAGCGAGTCGAGCACTTGGATGCATCGCTGCCCGACATTTATAACTGCTAGGTACCAATGGAAGTGTTCAATGTTAACTGGAATGAATATCTGAAAACAGGGTTTTTGTTAGTTTAGGTCCCATTTATACAAACATTTATACGGAACTGAGACTCACCATATCATGTTCCAAATAAGTTGTAGCTCTGTTTAATACCCATCTTGGTGCGTCATCCCGTATAGAGCTAAATTCCTTTATCATCTTAGAGATGCATGCACTCTCTAAGAACACACTTCTACCTGACCTCATCTGTAGATGCTCTTTAGCACTTATGCAATGTATGTATGCGTCTATGATCTGCAATATGAAGTGCACACCTTAGTCAGAGGAGAGAATAGGAACTCATGTTAAAACAGCATAGTCTTGTCTGAAAGCTACATATACTTACTTCGCCGCCAAGAAATTCTTTGGGGAGTAATAGACGTTCTAACTGTTTTCTTTGGAGATGTGAGTCGTCGATGCTCACTAAATTTCTTTTATCGTTTGGTTCAGCCATGATACTTTCAATCACGGACCAATCATCGCCGGTGCAGGCATAATCTATCATGATGTAAGTAAAACATTTATTAATTAATAACAAAGAAAATAAATGTAGCCAAGCGAGGGATGACATAGAAGGATTTGTTCGTGCCTTCTGGAGCCACCACGTAGTCTTGTGCCTTCTTAGGTTTGTTATGCAGTCGGATAGGCTTCCCAGTTTGTGCCCCTACCATGCTGGACGTTTGTGCTAATTCTTTGTTCACACCTGGCTCCATTTGTTCACTTGTTTCCATTTGTTCACTTGTTTCATTGAAGCTTAATTCCTGGAAGCAACATTACAAAGAATAATGGGTATGCAGGATTAATATAATTAGAATTAGAACTATTTGGGACACAGTTGGAACAAAAAAGATGCCTCTGTCACTTCGGAGTCTTCGGAATCACTGGACTGCGTGCTTTGCTTTTTCTCCACTTCTTCTTTGTCGGTTGTTCCATTTGATTCTGCCAGCGTGTCCCCTATAGTTTCTGCCCCTTCGGTGCCAAATGTTTGTGCTAATTCCTCATCCCGAGCAGGTTGCATTTGTTCACTTGTTTCGTTCAAGGCCAGCTTGTCCCCTATGGTTTGTGCCCCTTTGGTGTCGAATGTTTGTGCCAATTCATCGTCTTGAGCTGGCCGCATTTCTTCACTTGTTCTCTTGACGGTTAATTCCTGAGAGCAACCTGCCTTTGTCACTTCGCAATCTGTGGTCTGTGTGCTATTCTTTTTCTCTACTTCATCTTCATCGTCTATTCCATTTGATTCTTCCTCGCTTAGTCTCTGAAACTCACAGTAATATAATATGATTCAATACTTATAAAAGAGCAAATATTATGAAGGTGAGTAAAGAATTGTTTGTATGCTTGTCTTAGGGTATCACCTCATCAATCTGCATATTTTCTGTATCATCCAATTTGGTTTGTTCTTCCTTTGCCGTTGTTAACTCGGTATTCACATCCTCGTCTTTGGTTTGTATGCCTTCAAGCTGCATATTTTGTGTATGCTCGTCATTGGCTCCCCTGTCGATGTGTTCCTGAAAACCAAGCATATATATTATTATCATGCCGTTATCTGCATCTAGTTGTGATGTACAAAACATAGGGGTCGAATGTTAACTTAAAAATAGTGCTATCAGAATAATGATCTATTTCTTTGTTAATGCTCCAGTCAACTTTTGGAGATTCACTTGCGTGACTATTCTCTCAAGTAATCATGTGGATGTTGTAATAAGAATTTCCTTAGTAACACAGAGCATTTTGGTAATTTTGCGGGGTCAAACAGAGCATGTTGATTCACTTTGTTGGATCCCCTCTAGTGACTGTGTTGCCTTGTAGCACGGTTAGTGATGTACTGATGTTTATATCATGTGGCTTGCGAATGTGAATGACGTTTATCACCTAGTCTACATAACTGGGGCGATTTTGAGGGAAAATTACATAAACATACTAATCCTGCTCATCATTTTTCGTTGTAAGCATGTTTCATGAGCTGCTGCTGCAGCAGCAGAAGCACGATTAACTGTCGATAGCCCTGAATAAATGGAGTCCTGCAAATCTGTGGGACTCAATAGTCTCCCACAACTATGGGGGCCTGTGGTTAGTGTTCATTACTTAGACCATGCTGGCCATGGTGTCATTCTGGGCATAATTTAAACACTTTCTTTGTCTTTCCATGTTCCAGTTTTTGGAATCTGAAATCATGTAGAAACAGGAAATTTCATGATAAATGAGATGTGAAATCGTGAATAGAATGTAATTTCAGAGACGTCATTACAACGATGATGGCAGATTGATCCGCAGATGCCATCAGGGATTGTGACGCAGACATGGAGGACGACGATAGTTCACCACGGACAGACGTGTACCGCAAGCTGGAGAAACTTGCGGTGGAGGAGGCCGGCGCGTTGGAGGGGTGTGAGGATGTAGCGCAATGGAGGGGTGTGAGGATGCCAGATCGAGAGAGAGGATGAAGGAGAGGTTGAAGGAAACCCTATGGTGCAAAACCCGTTGCTTCTTTGGGCTCCTGATCGAGAGATTGTTAGTTGTAGGCAATATGTAAGGCAGAAATCACGGGAAGGACTTCCATAGCATGAGGAGTCCAGGGAATCGTGATTGTTATCTCAGGCCCCACGCTTTCCTCGTTTATCTCAGGCCCAATGTTTTTTTTTGTTTTTTTATACCCCACACATACAGAATTAAAGGAGTTATTTTCGTAATACATTTTTGTACAGAATTATTGGGTTCAGCTCATCGGAACGTTTCATCGATACTTTTGTGTGCTTTCTCTTACCTTTTTTTATATACATAAAGTTTACCTCTCTGTATAGAAATATAATTCTTGTATCATTTGTCTTGCCAGCTAGTTAATGTACCCTCAGCAGCCGTGCTTGATAGGAGGGGCCAGGGAAGTGCTTTAAGTCGTTCCAAGAATGTGAGACAGTGTCAAGTCTGTAAGGCAAGTCAAGGGGATCCTGTGGGTAAAGATTGCTTTGCTTGGAACGTTCTTGTACCTATTCTACTATCTGTTTTTTCGACTCGGTGTTTAGTAATGTGTGGTTATCCTGATGTCGATTTGCAGCGGCAAGATCCTTCAGCGGTGCAGGAGATTAAGGGTTCCATAATCGATTCCGCGCCTGTTGCTGTCCCCAATTTTCAGGTAAACACTGAAGCGAACCTAAAGCCATCTAATATTCTATTGTCTTTCTGAAAAAAGAAAGCATGTGAGCTCATGTACCAAAGATTCGGGAACGACGTATGGTCATACAGTAGTAATAATGCCTCTCAACTTCACTACATTCTGCAAATCTCATAGACTCTTGCAGTTTTCATCACAAATATATGACATAGCTAACATAAGTAAGTTACTCAACAGCCGGAGACATCTTCAAAAAAACTTTACATGAAAGAAAATGAAAGGGGTTCAAAGACTGCAGGACACTTTGGCGTTCGAGAACATCTTCAGCAGAACAGAATGCTACAGTATATTTAGATAGCACAGAATACAACATAGATTGTTCCCTAATATGGTGCCTGGTTTATTGTATCACTCATCTCCAGCGCAAAGTAAAGGAAGCTTCACACTCTGTCCCTAACAAGACCTGAAAATAGAAGGAAAGAAAAGTGTTAGGTCGAGAATTAGTTATATAGATACAAAAGCAAAGGTGCAAAGAATACACGAAAGATCGTACCTGCCTCACCCCTCTAAAACATCTCTGTAGACAATGTTTTTGGTGCTCTTCCCAGATTTATCAACCTCCTTGTTAGGCTTGGCTAAAATTTGTGTCGTCTTTCTTGACACACCCCTTGACAATGCAACATATAGCTGGCCATGTGAGAAAACAGGTTCGGGAAGGTAAATACCGACATTCGGGATGGTTTGACCCTGTGCCTTGTTAATGGTCATCGCAAAACTCAGGCGGATGGGGAATTGTTTTCTCTTAAGCTTGAAGGGAAGTGAGGTGTCCTCTGATAGAGGCTAAGGTGTCCCGATGTTTCGATGAGATGGTGGCTATCGTTTTCTGTGGGAGTCGACCTTGACGATCCGACTACGAACGTGCGAGACGTCGCGCCTTAGCAATCGCTAAACCAACTTCCGAGGGTTATTGACCACGCCGGAGCACGATCAACCTGACCACGAGGGTCTATTTCCTGCGAGCAAACGAAGAACAAGCAAGAAACTGAGATTGCAATCGGGATATTGCGAATATAAGATGAAAGCTTTATTGATCAAGGTGGGGTTCTGTGACGTCTTGGTCTGGTCGTTGGACACAAACGAAGTACGCGAAGTTGCAGCTATGGCGAACTTTTAATCTAAACAAAACCCAAAGTCTAAACGACGCCCTAAGGGCTGTATATATGGAGGAAGAGGGGGGAATTTCGTGGCCCTTGAGGGTGGGGTCCGAAACCAACCCTAACTCTTGTTTCCCCACACACACGGACTCTAAAAATAGCCTATACTTAAGTATTTCGAAATTACATGGGCCTGGCCCATTAATAAGGTGACGCAGCACCTAGAATAGCCTATGGACGAATATTATGAAGTGGCATCTTGTATATTTCGTCCAAGGCTTCATGCACTCCTTATGGCGGCTTCAAAGTCCTGAAATCATCACTTGTAACTCCGTTCTTGATCCCCTTGCGCATGCCATCAACTCCATGCGTGTTCTTGCTCCAATGTTCATCCTTCTCCAAGCTAGGCCCTTCATTTGTAAGCAAAACAAATGTATCCAATTTAGGCAGCATCATAATCTCATGAACATTAGAATCATTACCAAGAAACGAAAGTACCTGGTAATTTAATTGGCGTGCGCGAGCTCTAGTAATTGGTCCAGTATATGTAACAGTAGGGGCTGTGGGTGTAACAATGGTATTGATGTCCTCATCATCCTCTGCAATCGGGATATTGCGAATATAAGATGAAAGCTTTATTGATCAAGGTGGGGTTCTGTGACGTCTTGGTCTGGTCGTTGGACACAAACGAAGTACGCGAAGTTGCAGCTATGGCGAACTTTTAATCTAAACAAAACCCAAAGTCTAAACGACGCCCTAAGGGCTGTATATATGGAGGAAGAGGGGGGAATTTCGTGGCCCTTGAGGGTGGGGTCCGAAACCAACCCTAACTCTTGTTTCCCCACACACACGGACTCTAAAAATAGCCTATACTTAAGTATTTCGAAATTACATGGGCCTGGCCCATTAATAAGGTGACGCAGCACCTAGAATAGCCTATGGACGAATATTATGAAGTGGCATCTTGTATATTTCGTCCAAGGCTTCATGCACTCCTTATGGCGGCTTCAAAGTCCTGAAATCATCACTTGTAACTCCGTTCTTGATCCCCTTGCGCATGCCATCAACTCCATGCGTGTTCTTGCTCCAATGTTCATCCTTCTCCAAGCTAGGCCCTTCATTTGTAAGCAAAACAAATGTATCCAATTTAGGCAGCATCATAATCTCATGAACATTAGAATCATTACCAAGAAACGAAAGTACCTGGTAATTTAATTGGCGTGCGCGAGCTCTAGTAATTGGTCCAAGTATATGTAACAGTAGGGGCTGTGGGTGTAACAATGGTATTGATGTCCTCATCATCCTCCCCTTCTTGAAATGAAGTCGTCCTCGACGGAAGCGCATCTTCCTCACCCAAATAAGGCTTCAAATCTGCAATGTTAAAAGTGGGACTAACCCCAAAATCTACAGGTAGCTCAAGTTTATATGCATTATCATTTATTTTCTCTAACACCTTAAAAGGACCATCAGCACGTGGCATTAGCTTTGATTTGCGCAGATTAGGAAATCTATCTTTACGCAAATGTAACCAAACAAGATCTCCAGGCGCAAACACAACATGTTTTCTACCCTTATCTCCAGCAAGTTTATATTTAGCATTCATACGCTCAATGTTTTCCTTAGTTAACTCATGCATTTTTAAAATCAATTCAGAGCGTTCTTTAGCATCAAAATTAACCTTCTCTGAAGATGGAAGAGGCAACAAATCAATAGGTGCACGAGGTAGGAAACCATACACAATTTCAAAAGGGCACATCTTAGTAGTAGAATGCAACGAGCGATTATAAGCAAATTCAATATGAGGCAAGCATTCTTCCCACATTTTCTTGTTATTCTTCAAAACAGCCCTAAGCATAGTAGACAATGTTCTATTGACTACTTCAGTTTGTCTATCAGTTTGGGGGTGACAAATAGTACTAAAAAGCAGCTTAGTCCCCAACTTAGCCCATAAACATCTCCAAAAG
The DNA here is from genome assembly GCF_003073215.2 of Triticum urartu. NCBI lineage: Eukaryota > Viridiplantae > Streptophyta > Magnoliopsida > Poales > Poaceae > Triticum > Triticum urartu. The sequence goes on along the minus strand of NC_053028.1, from coordinate 371,685,543 downwards.
TGGCTAAGAAATTTAGTATCACGATCTGAAACAATAGTATTTGGCACACCATGTAAGCGAATAATTTCACGAAAGAACAAATCAGCAACATTAACAGCATCATCGCTTTTATGACATGGTATAAAGTGTGCCATTTTCGAGAAGCTATCCACGACAACAAATATGCTATCCCTCCCCTTCTTTGTTCGAGGTAAACCTAAAACAAAGTCCATAGATATATCCTCCCAAGGAACACTAGGTACTGGCAAAGGCATATATAAACCATGAGGATTGAGTCGTGACTTAGCTCTTTGACATGTAGTGCAGCGAGCAACAAAACGCTCAACATCCCGTCTCATCTTTGGCCAAAAGAAATGTGTAGCAAGTATATCTTCTGTCTTCTTGACGCCAAAGTGTCCCATTAATCCTCCTCCATGTGCCTCCTGCAACAACAAAAGACGAACGGAGCTAGCTGGAATGCATAGCTTGTTAGCACCAAACACAACTCCATCGTTAAAAACGAACTTGTTCCAAGTTCTCCCTTCCTTACAATTCTGCAATACATCTTTAAATTCAGCATCATGAACATATTGATCTTTGATGGTCTCCAAACCAAATATTTTAAAGTCAAGTTGTGAAAGCATAGTATAACGACGAGACAACTAAACATTCATACCTGTCAGCATCTTCAGGAGCCATGTATTGCGTCTCATGATCAGAATCATCTCCACCGTGTTCGTCACGTGTAATAAGAGCCAAAGTCTCCTCATCATAGTCACTAGCGGACTCATACCCACCATCCTCAGTAACAATCATCACACGCTTAGATGGGCATTCTCTCGCATAATGACCTCCACCCTTGCAACGTCGACAAATAATATCATGTGTTTGCCCTGTTGATGCCATGGATGAAGAAGAGCCCTTTGCAGGCCCAGAAGGTGTGCTCTTGGAAGATAGTGGTGATTGTGCCTGCTTTATTGTATCACGGTTGGAGGTGGCAGCCGACGGAGGCGCCGGTGTAGCAGAACGTGTGGAAGTAGATGATGCACGTGGTGTCCATGATGAAGGTCGACCTGCAGAAAAGTTAGTCCGCGCCAATGCCTGTCGATCCTGCACTTCACGTTCAGCTTTACAAGCAAGATGGAATAAACGAGTGATATTAGTATACTCCTTATACTCTAGAATCGTCTGAATCTCTCTATTTAATCCACCCATAAAACGTGCAAGCATAGCTTCATTCTCCTCAACAATACCACATCTAATCATGCCAGTTTGTAATTCCTGATAATATTCTTCTACAGAATTTTTTCCCTGTCTTAAGCGCTGCAATTTTTGAAGTAATTCACGTTGATAATATGGTGGAACCCAAGGAGTACGCATAGCAGTTTTCAAAGCAGCCCAAGTAGCCGGAATAGGATATAATCTACAATGCTCAGACCACCAAACACATGCAAAACTAGTGAAAGCACAAACAGCAGCAGGAACACGTCTCTCCTCGGGATATTGTAAACATGTAAATCGTTGTTCAGTTTCTAACTCCCAAGTAAGATATATATCAGGAACATATCTACCCTCAAATGGTGGAATATTCAACTTTAGTTTAGGGAGATGGTCATGATCTCGTACCTGAGGGTGAGCCCTACCATTGCCATTATTTGCATGTGGACGACCTGGTGGTTGCTGTGCTGTTGGTGGCACGTAGTTCTGATTTTGATCAACCTCATCCTCATAATCTCCAACATAAGCATCCTCCTCCACATCAGCAGTAGGAGCCACAGAAGTATCAACAGCAGCACCAGCAGTTTGGCCCGACTGAAGAGGGACACGGCTCGCTCGGCGGAGGGTTGTTTCCCGACGTGGAGGTAGTCGGTGTTGTTGCTGTTGTTGCAGAGGTGCGGCAGGAGCAGCCGGTGGTGGTGGTGGAAAACGCGAAAGCAATTCAGCAAACTTGTTATCGAGCTTTGTTTCAAACGTCTTCTCCATGCCATCTATCTTCTCCATGGCCTCTTCAAATCTGTTTATCACATCTTGCACCTGTCCATTCATCATTTGCTGAAACGCTACGCTATGGCATGACGACAAGCTCCTTTTTCCTCAAGTTCTCATCACCTATCTATGTAGTGATCCTGGAGGATATATTCCTATTTTCTCGGGCTTATCATTGACTTGCTAACCGTGGCATGGTGACTCCCTACATGGTAATCGACACAAGCAATACGCCAGCGAACGACGTAACTGGAGACTGCCTGAAGGATATCAGAGAATCACTATACAGAGATGAGCTAGATCGGCAGTGGCCTTCGTGGACACAAATCACGTCAACGAGCAATCTCAAATTCTTGACCAGCATATATTCTTTACGCCAGCAGCAAGGTGATTATCGACAACCGTGATCGATGTATGCTACACATAAGAATAGCTCCAAAAGCCTAGATGAGTAAAGGAAGCGATCGCGCACATGGCGAGAGATCAACGAACGACACAGAAACGTGAGATTAATGATGGTAGGCTCGGATAGCGAAGAATAGAGTAACCGTAGGCAAAAACGTGTCATGCAAATACAATAACATTCAGCAGATCAAGTCACAAGGAAGTTAATCCTTATTATCTGGTCAGCTCGAGCCGGTTCGCTTTAGATGACGCGTACCCAACACTACCCAACACGACTCTGCAACGGCGCTAGCGCCAAACCGCTAGTAAGGGAAAAGCGAGCGAACAGTCTGGAAGCTCTCTCTGATTTCTTCGCTCTTTTATGCTCGACGGCACACTTCCCTTTCTTTTGCGACGAGAACACCATATCAACTAATACAAGCAACAGAGCGAGATCGTCTAACAAACACTCTTCCGTACTCAAACATGATAGGTGGCGCCATGAAAAAAAAATTGCACTTTCCTTTCTTTTTCCGAGAAGGTCAGGGCAAAGCGAGACGCACTATAGCAACAAAGGCACGACAAAAAAATTCCACTCATGATGGATACGTCGCTCAAACAGAACTCAGGACAACGCCTCTAAAAAGAATTAGCGTAGGAAACAAACTAAATTTAGTTCCTGCTCCGGTGCACAAAAATTTGGACCTAAACAAGATCGGCGGCCCCGGGGGTCTCCAGAGTCGCTGTCTGTTTTTCCGAAATCCTCCCACGCAGGCATAGGAACACAACCATTAGGAATTAGGATTGATGCTCCAGGAACCACAACCTACCACTAATACCTGCAAGATACTCGAATTGTATGGGTGGGAGTAATCAGAGGTTAGGTGTGATTGCCTTATGTCTGGAGCATTTATGAGGATGACGGTTGCATCAAAAAAGCTACAGAACTACCTGGCCACCAACAGCACGCACCACCAGGCTTCAGCCACTTGCAAAAAATTGGCTAATGTGGTAGGATGGCTCACCCCAGGGAGACGAAAGAATTCATGACGCGAATTGCGCACTAACAAACACTACTAAAGGATTGAAGTCAGTCCGGAGTATCGAGGCTTTGAGGTTGAAGTCATTAAAGCCCATTCCTTCGGGGAGACTAACGATATACACACTTCCCAAAAATTTCACTCTATTGGGATGCTTAGCCACCATAAGAACTGAGAACAACTATGATTTCTAAGTTAGTAGTGCAGCGGTGTGTGAGTGGTACAAGACTTGGTAGACGCGTGGGAGTGGAGTATATTCAAGTGCCACCAGAGGGAGTATAGGTGGGCATGAGTGTAAACGGATATCGTTCTCGCTATGATACTCGGATTGTATGGGTAATGAGAGTGGATGTTGCTGCAGTCAAGCGGATATTGCGTGAAGTCCATAAGTAGTTGGCTAGATAAGTGTTCAAGTGATAGGCACGTATGATAGAGATTAGGGTAGCAGTTAGTCACTATCGAGCCGGCGGCCTTAAGGTCTGACCATTAGAATAACTGCTAATTGCGACATCAACTGGTCTCCACCACATGAATAATCACCGTAATTCACCTATCAAATTGCTAAGCGGACTATAACAACATGCAGGTAAAAAAGAATATCCTGAGGAACTATTGCTAAAGAATATTTAATCCACGGACGCTTAAACAGACTGCCTAATAGCATGACAGTACAGGGGTGCCAGACATCGAGTGCGCTGTGTTGATTGTTGTGTGTAGGCACACTAGATGACGACGAGCTTAACCATCGGCTATGGAAACTGTGAGTCAAATTCAGACGTGGATAAAGCATAGAGAATCTCACGAAGTTTCTAGAGTATAAGGATAATCTAATACAACTCGCATCCTAATGATCATCTTGATTAGTAAAAGCTGAGAACGAATTGGAATATAGAGTAGTAGGGATCACACACCAAGAGTGAGCGCAGTTATCTATACTTTTGCCTGCCAGAGGGTCGAACTTTGCAGTCTATGTGCGACTGACCACGGACGTGCAGTCATCCTAACTCACACAGTATTCTGGCTACCCGAGGGCCACTCGTCGATGCTCTGACCACCATCCAACCATGTATCACCCATTACATAACTGGCTACAGATCACACTATCATTTCCGGAGCAGCTACACTCGGCCTGCAAATGTGGCTCTTTTCACTTCATGGCATCAAAATCAGGGACGAAACACACAATTGGAGAACTATTTTTCCGAGTTTGTTCAGGGTGGAGGTCATGCGTTAGAAGATAATGCTCCCGAGGTTCTGACACGTGGTGTGCGAGAACGAGACTCGGATCTAAAATCTAGATTGTAAAAATCTACACCGATGCAGAGGGCTAGGGAGCAATCCTGGATGATCTGTGATGTGATGTATAATTTGGATTCTTTATTTGTTGGGTCCGTTGTGTGAATCTGCTATATTCGATATGACAGGCGACCGCAATTATTAGTGTACCATCTTCCCGATATGCTTCCGAGCTCTTTTTGGTTACGGGTCACATCAAATGATTAGGGCCATAAAAATTTGGCTATTAGAGTGTGGCTGTATGTGACATCAGAGGTGGGGTCTATAGGTACTAGATTTATGATCAGACACTTGTAATTGCGTACACCGGACTCTACCCTCTTGTGATAGGTCCATTATGGAGGACCTGTACTACCATTCTTTGCGAAGAAGATAAAAGATGCTAAACTACTCGAAATCCTTAGCTCTGATAGAGCGGCTAAGGTGTCCCGATGTTTCGATGAGATGGTGGCTATCGTTTTCTGTGGGAGTTGACCTTGACGATCCGACTACGAACGTGCGAGACGTCGCGCCTTAGCAATCGCTAAACCAACTTCCGAGGGTTATTGACCACGTCGGAGCACGATCAACCTGACCACGAGGGTCTGTTTCCTACGAGCAAACGAAGAACAAGCAAGAAACTGAGGTTGCAATCGGGATATTGCGAATATAAGATGAAAGCTTTATTGATCAAGGTGGGGTTCTGTGACGTCTTGGTCTGGTCGTTGGACACAAACGAAGTACGCGAAGTTGCAGCTATGGCGAACTTTTAATCTAAACAAAACCCAAAGTCTAAACGACGCCCTAAGGGCTGTATATATGGAGGAAGAGGGGGGAATTTCGTGGCCCTTGAGGGTGGGGTCCGAAACCAACCCTAACTCTTGTTTCCCCACACACACGGACTCTAAAAATAGCCTATACTTAAGTATTTCGAAATTACATGGGCCTGGCCCATTAATAAGGTGACGCAGCACCTAGAATAGCCTATGGACGAATATTATGAAGTGGCATCTTGTATATTTCGTCCAAGGCTTCATGCACTCCTTATGGCGGCTTCAAAGTCCTGAAATCATCACTTGTAACTCCGTTCTTGATCCCCTTGCGCATGCCATCAACTCCATGCGTGTTCTTGCTCCAATGTTCATCCTTCTCCAAGCTAGGCCCTTCATTTGTAAGCAAAACAAATGTATCCAATTTAGGCAGCATCATAATCTCATGAACATTAGAATCATTACCAAGAAACGAAAGTACCTGGTAATTTAATTGGCGTGCGCGAGCTCTAGTAATTGGTCCAGTATATGTAACAGTAGGGGCTGTGGGTGTAACAATGGTATTGATGTCCTCATCATCCTCCGATGGCGACATGGGGATCCTAGGTATGAACACCCTCTTTCCAGCATGCTGGCCACCAACAATCTCCGCATCGATTGCATTATCCTGGAAGGCTCTGATCATAAGCCGTGTTCCATTACACAAGCCATTATGAGGGTCGAGGTTCGGTAGCAAAATGACCGGGCAGTTGATTTTTACTCTCAAGACATGCGGGGGCAACCATTTGGTGTGATGGAGTTCAGAAAATCAATCGTGTAATTATTCTGGAAGTCATCCTCGATAGAGTCAAAGCTATGATATACCTTTTCTTCTCCCGAAAACCTAGAGATCATCTTGTCATTCAGGTCATCCACATGCTCGTTTTTGGTCGAGAGAATTGCATGTTTGCTCATGTACTCCCTCGACCTATCATTGGTGTGCAGGGATGGGAAGACATCTTCGATGAGCTTGTTAATAGGTTCTTCGTCCTCAGTATAACCAATCACAATGTCTTCAGGGAGACGCACATAGTCGTCACCAATAGTTTCTTCCGTTCCATTGCCAATCCTTAGGAGGTATTCGAAGAACTAAGGGTCCTCCTGTGCCCGCATATTGCGCGTGAGGCGTATCTTGCGGATCTTATCCCACAGATAGGATCTCAACAGTGTAGCATCCGTGATCTGTGCTCTTGTCCCTCGTGTAACAATGGGGAGGACCTGCCTGAAATCCCCACCAAAGACAACAACCTTTCCACCAAACGGCAGAGGACATTCCATTATATCTTGTAGCGATCTGTCAAGCGTCTCAACTGCTTGACACTTTGTCATAGCAACTTCATCCCAAATTATCAAGGACGCCTGTTTAAGCAACTCTGCCGTACCACTCTGCTTTGTGAAACCACACATGTTGTTGTCAGTGAGCTTGATTGGAATTTTGAACCTGGAGTGCGCAGTCCGGCCTCCAGGCATTATTGACGCCGCTATACCTGATGTAGCAGTTGCGATCGCTATTAGGCCCATCGAACGGACCTTCGCAAGCAATGCCTTGTACAGGTACGTCTTCCCAGTGCCTCCTGGACCATCAACAAAAAATATCTGGCTTTTTTGGTTCGTCACATGATCCATTATGTCGTTGAAACCATCCAGTTGTTCACTGTTCAAACAGCTAAATAGATCTAGATGCTCTTGGTCAACTCTAACTTGTCTCTCCTCTGTTACCTCTCTATACTCGGCGTCAGAAGAACCATCTATGTCAACCAGATCTAGAAGTCCATACATTTTAATATCCTTACCCATGGATTGCACCAGATCCCTGACATCTCTAAGGACCATCTGCTCAAGTGTTGCCTCGTTCGACTCAGTGCGGCGGTAATCTTCAGCCATCGATGGTAGATGTTTGTCCCACAATTGACGGATTTGTGTTGCCTCACAGAATACCAGTATAGTCGCAAACAACCGTCTAAGAGTAGAAGGCATTTGAAATGTCGCTGCCTCCGTCATGCAATCATCCAGTGTCCTGTCATGCAATCATCCAGTGTCCTGTCATGCTCAATGAGGCCTAAGTGCTCACATGCCTCTCTGAAGGAAGTGCATGGCTTGCCATTTACTGTTTTTAAATCATCAAATGAAGTGGCACCTCGGACATGACTTAGGAGCACCCGCAAGTAGTACCTACCTCCTTCAACAGGGTGTGCATACACCAGCCTTCCAATCTGTGATCTCTTACTACAGGGTGTGCATACACCAGCCTTCCAATCTGTGATCTCTTACTTCTTCTCGTTTGCCACTTTTTATTAGCGGCAATCCACCTATAATGTTCTGGGAACTCTCTGTGCAGCCATTTTCGTGCCGCTGGATACTTCTTGTTCATCTCAAAGTACTCGGTAAGCATGGATTTGGAAGAAGTTGGGCGAGCGACAACATCTTCTAGATTTTCATAACCCTTAAATGCGACTGTGTGCATGTTTGGCAAATGAAGCTGCAGCTGTAACACAGATGGACTAACACCAAACATTTTAAACCCAAAAATCCTGTAAATAGCTTCTGGAGGAGATATATAGCGTGCATCCCTGTATTGACGAATTTCATTAATGATTCCCCCATCATTGATAATATCCTGCTCGAATGCAAATGATGCCTTATCATGCCCTTTGTAGATGTACTTGAATAAGTACTTGACTGCCTTGATCCTCGAGCATGCTTCGACATTTATATGACAGTTGTATTTCATAAGCAGAAAGGGGTTGTAAGGGACCACCCATCTATTGTCCAAATCTGCTCCTCTGATCCTTACTCGAACCCCGTCGTCCCTCCTTCTATAGATGGGATATGAGTCTTTCCCTTGTAATGTAGCATCACAGAAATCTCGCGGGTAATGAAATCGACATTGTCCATCTATCATGCAAGGGCAACTTTTCTGGAGTGCACCACATGGGCCGTGCAACATGTGTTTGACTACCAGATCATGGAGGACAGGATATTTCTTTTTGTCGGGTATCTCTGCAGATATCACCCGATCATAGTCATCTAGGGTCCTTAACTTGCCTTTTGCTTTCATGATTAGAAGTATATGCTCATGCGGGAGACCTCGCTTCTGAAACTCTGTGACATGTAATAAGCTGCGACTTCTCCGAAATGCTTACACTTAGTTAGTAAGTCCATCATATTTCGTTGCTTAGCTCTGTATACTCTTGCCACAAGGTCTGGGCGGTCTTGTGGCAGCTGTCCAGGCAACAATTCCTGCGTTATCTCCTCCCAGTAGGGATTGCATGTCATCGTGAGAAAATAATCCGGTTTACCCCAACGTTGAACTATTGCCATCGCATCCAGAAACCTGCGCTGCATGTCACGGTCACCACCAGGAAATGTACGTGGAAGCACGATTCTCTTGCCAATCCGATCACCGCGTGACTCGCCAGCAACGACGGTGTCAACAAGACCCTATAATAAAACAATATTTCACTCCAATTAGTATAAAGGTTCAAGCAAAGAGTGAGGCATCTGACATATAAATTTTGTGATAAATAGAAGCACGTTACCTGGTATAGGTCAGCGCGTATAACCTTTTGATTTGCTGGCTTTGAATACCAGTCAAGCCTCATTGTCTCAATCTTGATGTACATGTCAACAGCCCACTGTTGGAAAAGGCGCCCCCCAAACAAGATGATGTTAAAAAGCTTCTTCCGGACACACAACTTGAAGCAATAGTACTCTCTCGCGCTAACAAATTTCCTTGATTTTGTTGGATTCATCTCATCGTCACCAAAATCCTCATCCAGGTTATCATCGTCATCACCTAATAATTGGTTAACAACATAAAAATTGTTATGGTAGGTACAACCATAAGTAAGAATAATAAAAGTAGTAATGACGACCTATACCATCAAGTAAATCAGTGGGTGGGTCTTCATGCTGTGCGTTATGACCAACTTGTTCTCTAATCATGTTATCATCTGAAAGATGGATGACTATAAATTTTAATTTAAAGAACAATAAAAGTAGTAATGACAACCTATACCTTTGGGTAAATCAGTGGGTTGGTCTTCATGCTGTGTGTTATGACCAACTTGTTCTGTAAGCATGTTATCATCTGAAAGATGGATGACTGCATAAGTTTGAATTTAGAGAATAATAGAAGTAGTAATGACGACCTATACCTTCAGGTAAATCAGTGGGTTGCTCTTCATGCTGTGCGTTATGACCAACTTGTTCTCTAATCACGTTATCATCTGAAAGATGGATGAATGCATAAGTTTTAATTTAAATAATATGATATATACCAATTTTGAACATCATACCTGAAGGAAAACCATAGGTTGGGTTCTGTTGTGCAAGTTCATCCACTGAAACTTGGTTTGTGCCATCGACTAACTCAATATATGGCATCCAACGATTCCAACCGATCTCCCCACGTGGGAAGAACAGTGGATATGACAAAGGGTCGTAGCACCCATGGTATGCTCTAATATACAGGGGACGGTCTCCTTTACCGTATACGACAACACTCCTATCAAAGGTTTTATGTGGGTCGCTTCCTTCAACCCATATTGCTGCAACCTGAGAAGTAGTTGGCGCATTGTACCTTCGTTGATCGAGGTTGATATCTGTGTTTAGTGAGATCCTATATTCATCCAGATTCGGAACAGCACCAAGGCTCTTCAAAACCTTTGCATAAGGGTTATGTTCTAGTATTGTTAGAATCTTCCGTATGAGATCCAGCCTAAGATTCGGAGACCTCTTAACTCTGTGAAGCAAGTTTTCATCCGTATCATAAATATATAGCTGCAAATGCCGAGGGCCATTATCACCAGACGACAGATCATCAAGAGTGTGGTACAATCCCCCACAGGCACGAAATGTATATACACCTGTTCCTGCCGCAGTGCTGACTTGACGATCAAGGGTGACTCCAAGACTGGTGAATGAGAAGTGGGAGTTGAAATACCGTATATTATCTCTGAAATATTTTGCATCCTCATCATCCTGACTTGTGAACAATCATTTCAACTCTTCATCAACCTCTGGAGTAAATACACCAACTTTTCCCTTCCTGCAACAAAATGCAGGCCCCTCGTATTGGAACCACAAAGCTCCACAGTGGCAGCAGTCGCTAACTTTTCTAAGTACATGGTGATTTTTGGGCAGGTTCATGTAAACTCTGTCATGATGCTCATTAGTGATAGTTCCATCACCATGATGCCGTGCCACTCGGTAGGATTCAAAATCAACATCTGGAAAAGAATGGACAATTGCATTATTTAAAGTTTGTGCACAAACCATATAACTATCTTATGTCGTATTCATAACTCATGATAGCAATAATCTACCTGGTCTAGCAAACATCCTAGCTTCTTCATCAGGGTCAACATCACCAGTTTCTCCAAGGTTCCGGTCTCCCAAGCAGTCTAGTAAATCATGATTAGGACAGAGTTATGATGCACAAGGTCACGTAAATTACGCGTATGACACATATTATCGGGGTAGAGGAATCTTAAACTGCCATTTTGCATACCATCAAGTATTACGGTCTGGACATCGGGCTCCAGTATTCCATACGCATCTTCGCCGTGGTCGTTGCCTGATAACATTGGTTGACCCCAGTGAGTAAGTAGTAGGGATGAACCGAAGATATGAACCAAATGCTAGTCTCAATCGAATGAAGAACGGAGTGCTCAATTAAAGGAGAAACAAACACTATTGATAATTTAGCAACTTAATTAAATCGATGAACTAACCCTGATCATGAAAAGTTACCCCTGGGGTACGTAGATTGACGACTGTATTGAGTTGGGGGTTGTCAACCCCTGACAGTTGTGTGAGTGTCATTCTTCTTGAACTTCGTTGCATCTGGTACGCATCATTTCTGTGCAGCCAATCGGATTCATCATTGTCAGAAATATTCTCCTTGTCAGTTTGTATGAATCCATTGTATGGTCCTAAAGTTGGTAATGCACCATCTGGGCCTGTGATGTTTTGCAGCTGGGTGACCGCCTCTTGTCCAGTAGCTGGCACATGTGACACGATGTTACTGGCATTGAAAGCAGCAGTAATGTTCTGCAGTTGGGTGACCGCCTCTTGTCCAGTAGCTGGCATATGCGACACAAGGTTACTGCCATCGAAAGCAGCAGTAATATTTCTATTTTGCTCATGGGTTTGGCGTTGTCTCTTTAATATTTCCTCTCTATTCTGTGCATAACGCTCCCTTTCCCTCCGATTCTTAGTCTCATTAGTGTCTGAACAGATGAAGAAAAAATAATTACATGCCAATTCAATTGGGGCATAGATAATGAAATTTGATCATCATTACCTTGTGATACAGCTAGCTGTGCCGGTGTTCCGTTATGTAGGCCATCTATTTCCTCAGTGGTATTTTTTTTCTTTTGTAGGCTTCACGCCTTCTCTTATTAATCTCATCTTTATTTTTTGCATACCGCTCTCTATCCCTCTACCTTTTTAGTTCCTTTGGGTCTGCAAATCATGACACAGTTCAGTAGTTGTAATACTGTATCGAACTTGAGTGACTGGGTTGTGATCAATACCTGATGTTTGGTTGTTGCTTATATCCTGGAAGGGGGTGCACGTCCTGACTGGGTTATGATCAATACCTGATGTTTGGTTGTTGCTTATATCCTGGAAGGGGGTGGGGGTCCTGCTGGGAGTGGTAGGGCCCATACGAACTCCTGTAAAAAGATGTGAGATCATTATATTTAATGGAGTGCAAGACCATCATTTAGAATATGGAACCAACAACCTCGAAATGTAATGATGTACTTTGTAATAGATTCAATCGCAATTGTCGCTTTCAAGAGGCCTCATGCATAGGGTGTATTTTCTTATGGTCATATGATTTTGAGGGGACATCTTTGTAATAGATTGATTCTCAATTGTCGCTTTCGATCAAGAGGCCTCATGTATAGGGTGTATTTTCTTATGGTCATATGATTTTGAGGGGACATTGGCGGTAAACATGTAGCTCTGTAGTTTGTAATAATATTCATATAGATTAATGTTCGGAACCAAGAGGTCACAGTCAGTGTGAATTTTATATGTACATATTAATTTGACAGAACATTGTGGCAAACTACAAAGATTTGTTTCAGTCATAGGTTAGGTCAGTGGTATCAAATTTTCAGTACCATGGGGATCTGCTGAGGATCCGTGGTATGATTTCACTTGCTCATGCACTTTATAATTGGTTTTCATAACATATGCTCACGGCATATGGTTCATCTCTTGCATCGATTACATGGACAATCATAGATCCTAGTATGTGGATTAACCATGGTTTCACTATTTATGCAGAACTATGCAGAACAGAAACAGGAGCAATGAACGGATGTCATTGTTAACATCTTCACATGCGTGCAAATCAGCCTGCCGAGGAGTTTGCCGCCGCCGATGCGTAGTCCGGAGACAGTCGCGACAGTGTGGGCGACGGCGTCTGAAAGATTGAAGAGAAAGCATGCACCTGTGTTGGCGAGGAGGTCGTCGTCGTGGATGTCGCGGTCGTCATCGGCGTCGTCGGTGCGGCCGTCGTCTGGCATCGTCGGTGCCGCCGTCGTCTGGCGTCGTCGGTGCGGGCGTTTCGGTGGAGGGCAACTCTGAAGAGCGACGGGAGGATTGGTTGCCACTAATTTTGGAGCGGATGTGGCTGTTTCGGTGTGTTTTTGTATATTCCAAGGTTTAATTTACCTTGCATTATATACTTCAGCATGACCCAAATAATGGGCATTTCGGCAAATCTGTTGTGTTCCCACACTTGGGTGGATGGAAAAGACTTATTTTGATCATGCAAAAAATAAAGGACAAGAAATATCCTATGCTAAGAAGAAAAAAATGCATCCCCATGGAGGAGAAACCCCCCATGACCTAGACAACTATTTTATCTCAGCTTCTACGTCACTTCAAAACCGAATACGCGAATAGGAGACACGTTGAACATAAATGCACAAAGTTGCAACTAGTACAAAGATAGGTGAAACACGAGTACTAAACATAAAGGCACAACATGTTGCCCATGACTGCTGCTATTTTAAAGTTCTAACAGAAACATGATGTTGCTCTCTCTGATTTTGGTGTGAATTCCATGCTTGAATATAATGTCTGTGACATGAGGCTTGCTTCACCAAAAAACCTTCGAGGCACAAAAAAGTTGCCTGCATTTAAAAAACAAAAAAGAGAGGAGAAAAATTATGATACACACAAAAATAGGCCTATGTAAGTATGTTCAAACGTTTCCTTAAAAACAATGGATGATATTCTTGTGATTCTGGTGTGCTTGGGTTGGTGTGTTATTTCCTTGCCTGTATTTAGTGTGCTACTTGCTTGCGTCATCGAGCTAACTTGATTCATTTTTCTAATTGAAAATCACAGGTTGAAGATGATTGACCTAAATGAGGAACCAGATGAAAATAATGGTTATCTTGTGGATTGTACACAACATGCTGCTGGAAATACAGAGTCTGTGGCCGAATGTCCTAAGCCTCCTATCCTGCAAAATGTCAGTGTTGCTACTGCAGAAGCAGTGGAGACAGATAGGCACTCAATTCATGGGATAGGGGCTCCTGGTAATACACAAGTGTCTGTAGTAGTAGCAACTGAGACTGATGGTCATACCCCTAATGGCACGGGTGTCGCGAGCGATACTGCTAGGAACTGCTGGTACTAGTTTAGGTACTGAAAATGGTGATGAAGCTTGGTTACAACCCAAGGAGTCTTATGTGGGCATGAGGTTTGACACTTTGGAAGGCGCCAAAGAACACTACAATGCATATTCCTTGCAAATTGGGTTTTCAATCAAAAACGAATACTGTAAGGGAGCCTGTTAACACTAGTGAGATGATAAAGCAGCAGTTTGTATGCAACAAGTTTTGAAAACCTAAAGTCAATGATGGAGGGGCAGAAAAGGTTCCTGTGCTAGATGACATTGTTGAATAAACAGAAGATATGGATGGCTACGAGGATATTGTCTTTGTTGATGATGAGAGTAAAACTAAAAAGAGAAGCAAGAAACAAAAGAGAGATGCAATATTGCAAACTGGTTGCAAAGCTAAGATGGTTGTGAAACTATGTCAGGACCCCGATTCCAAGCCACATCGATCTAGCCGGTAACACCTCATATCACATTGTGGCCTCACGCACGGTATCCCACGGGTGTCGCCTTACCATGGCCCGGGACCGTTTGCGCCTTTGGGCTCACGTATATGATAGTGTCGCTAGCATCCATATGACAGAGAACCCGGGCCGACATGGCTAGTCGTGAACCCAAAGCGGCACAGACCTATGGAGACAGGCATACATGAATCACATCGAGCATGTCGGTCATCAGCGAGTAATTCCGGGCTGTAGCACTGGGCTAACAGGACTTCAGAAGTCTCCACGTGACATTTCCCCGAAGGGACAGACATAGGAACGAAGTGAAACACATGCCGGCCAGTCAAGTGTCCTGAACAGTAGTGCTGGGCTAGCAGGACTCCGGTGAACCGGGCTATAGCGGACTACTATGGCTCGAGGAACACTAGACTACATTTTCCCATAAGAAAGGCTGCCAAGGATAAACAACTAGATTGTCGGATCCCACTCATACCAAGCATTTCAATCATACACACAATATGCCCGATATGAGTACATACAACATGGCATCACAACAAAACTCTACAACTCAAGTACTTTATTTAAAGGCTCCAGAGAGCCATACATAACATGTTCATACAGACAGGGGTCACATGACCCGACACTCAAGTCATACAATCATACAAGCACATGCGGAAGCAACTAGTCTGAGTACAGACACTAGAAAGAAAGAAAGCTTCTCGAAGCCTGTCTATCTACATAGGGCCCTCCATGGCCAGGATCACCACCTGGGTGGCTAGTCACTCGTCGACGTCAAGGTCTACGTAGAACCCATCGGAGGGGGCGGTGTTGTCGTCTGAAAACAGTAATTAAGCAAACATGAGTACAAGGGTACTCAGCAAGTCTTACAACAGAACCTACTATAAATGCTTATTCTCAAGAAGGAGGTGGGGTTATTGCAGCAAGCCAGCTTTGACTCTTGGCTAAGCTATCCTACGGAACTCCACCAGTAAAATAGTTTTCGCACACGAGTCCACTACTCACCAACACAATACTCCACCGAGGATCCTCCCTCGTCATCCTACGAGAGGGCCATTCTCGGTACTCACACTTATCTTGAGTCTTTTAGTAGTATCCATTAACTTGTCTATGAACTGCATAGGCAACCAAGTAGTCCTTTACCGTGGACGCGGCTATTCGAATAGTTTTATACCCTGCAGGGGTGTACTTCGTCACACATGTTTCCACCACTTAGCGTCTGCACACGACATGTGCTCGGCAGACTTCAAGCGAAAACCGACGTTGGTGTAGACCACGACCTGACTAACCTCACAAGTCTCTAGTCCAGGTTTATCGCCTATTCAGGTTCCATCTGCAAGGAAATCCGGCCGGGGTGTCCTCAACGGCCCCAAACGATGTGTACAGGGTCCCGAGACGCCAAACGGGCGCCCGGCATACCCGGCCACAGTGTATCTACCGCATCATAGCCCACCCCTAGGGTCAGCGCTACGCACGGCCGCCAACACATGTCCTACAAACACCAGAAACTAGTTGCAACTCCTGGACAGAGGGCGAGAGGGGTCAGTAAGTCGAGCGGGGTCATATTTCAGGGCCCAATGTGTGGTAGTAGCTGAATCTTAAATCACGCATACAGATCTCAGTTCTTATGGACGGTCTCAATGAAACAACCCACCATGTACTCATACATGGCTTCTCATCGATACCTTTACCAAAACATGTTCAACACATTCCTCACATTACCGACATATCATATCACTCTAGCCCATCACCCAGATGAACCAGACCTGACACAACTCTAAGCATAGCAGGCATAGCAAGGTAGGAATCACATACATGGCTCAATCAACTCCTACACATGCTAGTGGGTTTCATCTAGTTACTGTGGCAATGATAGGTCATGCAGAGGATAAGGGTTCAACTACCGTAACACACAGCAGTTTGAATCGCGTTGTCTTAATGCAGTAAACCAGAGCAGAAGCGAGAACATGGTTTTGTATCGGAATGATCAATGGGTTGCTTGCATGTTGTAGTGGTAGCAGGGTACTGCCCTTCAGACGGATACTCGGGGTTATCCTCGGAGGCAGAACCTACCACGAAAGACACACCGAAACATAATCAACACATGGCAATATGCAACAATATGATGCATGCTATGACATGGCAAGATGAAGGTGTCTTGGCCTAATGCAAGCTAAAACAGAAAGGGATGAACTCATTTGAGTCAAAGATTCAATTATTAGCTTATTAAACATGGCTTTATTACTGCATTACCTCATTCTGCTTAAACAGCAAGGTTAACTTGTTTTGTCATGCATGAAACCATTACAGATGGATAGATTGAATTTTTCTGATCATTTTTCATATATAAATCTTTGCATTTGGAGCTATGGTTGATTTTCTATGATTTTTAGAAGTTTTGATTATTTTCTGGAATTTCCTATTAAAGAATAAATCCAGAAATTGAATTAATGCGTCAGCACTGCGTCACTGTGACATCAGCGGGTCAAAGGCGCCAGCCCAGGTCAAACCTGACTGGTGGGCCCCTTCTGTCAGTCTCTCAGCTAACTAACAGAGTTGGTTAGTGTTTAGTTAGCACTAAACTGGGTTAGTTAGGCTCTGGGCCCACATGTCAGTGAGAGAGGGGTAGTTAACAGCGTCATTAACCTCTAACAGAGTGATTAGCTCTAATTTAAACTAATCTAAATTAGTTAGAAGCCGGCCCCACACATCAGTGTCTCAGATGGAGTCAAACTGGGGTCAAACCCCTGGTCAGCGGGGCTAATCCCGCCGGCTTGAGTCACCGGCGAGGCCGAGACGGCGGAGAGCTTCAGATTTGGTCCTCCGGTGACCAAATCGCCGGTGGAGACGTGCTATGCGTAGCTGGGGAGCTGCCGCATCCAGTGGTGCAAGTGGTTGGACATGGGAACACCGGAAACAACGCCGGCGAGCTCGGCAGCGGCGGCCGGAGTTCGGACGGGGTTGGGTTCGACGCTACGGTGCACGGGAGAAAGAGCTGGTGGTGGCTACGGGCTCCTGGTGCTGCGCTGAGCACAACGGTGAGCTTGGCTTCGAGCCACTGTGGCTCTAGCCACGACGGCGCCATGGCCGGCGGCGGGGAGCTTTCGGGTGCGGTGGAAGTGGCGACTACAGAGGCCAAACGAGCACGGGAGCTAGGGGAAGAGGAAGAGGAGCTCACAGCGGGGTCGAAGAGGGGGTCAGTGAGCTCGGGGAGGTCCTGGCGGCGACGAATCGACCGGAGACGGCTCGGGTGCCCGAGGTTGAAGACGAGGGCGAAGACGGCGTTCGGCGGCGTTTGGAGTCGCGTGGGTCAGCGGAGAGGTCCAGGGCGACGAGGCGGAGCTATTGGGCTTGTCGGAGGGGCGAGGGGGTGGCTCTGGTGACGTCTACGGCGAACGGCGGCGAGGATCGCGCTCGGCCATCGCGGGAGAGGGTGAGGGAGACGAGGGGGAGAGTGAGGGAGGATGAGAGGGGGACGTGGGGGTCGGCGTGGCATCCCTGGACATCTCCAGGGCGTCGGCAGAAGCAGGAGGTGGCCGGCGTGTGGCCGCGGGCGCCGGCCACGCGCTCCTCGTCCTCCTGGCGGGAGGACGACGACGACTGGCAAGGCCAGTTGGCTGGGCCGAGCCAGGTGGGCTGGGCTAGCACAGGTAAGGCCCAGGTGGGCTTCCCTCTCTTTTTTTTGATTTGTTTCTGTTTTTCTATTTAACTACAATTGTTGGGCTTTATTGAAAATACTAAAACGTTTCCAAAAATCCTAAAAATAAATGTGGGCTCTGTTTAGAATATTTCCAACAGTATACATTTATTTCCAGAATTATTTGAGCATTTAAATTATTTTATAGCATTTAAATGCCCAAAATCAAATACTTATGATTTAATTCAATGACCTTCTATTGACCTATAAAATTGTGCACCAATTTTGCCAGAGGTTCTAACCCAAGACAAAGAGAGTGAACTTTTTAGAAGGGCATTTCAGGTTCATTGAAAAATAACTTTAGTAAACCCTAGTTGTTTTCAGGGGGGTGTTGGGGGTTCTGTCTTCCCCATTTCAAATTTAAGAGGAATTTAAACATGATGCACACTCTAATGCTTGAACTAACTAGGGTGTGACAAACTAATAGATGGCAGATGGGAAGTGATCTACTTTGTTGACGAGCACAGCCATCCATTGGTTGACAATCCATCTTTTACTAAGTATTTACGATCACATCAAGGGATCGCAGCAGAAGAAAGGGCCTTCCTTACCCACCTTCATAATTGAAATTTGACTACAAGTTTTAAACCACCCCCTCCAACTTTAACACCTTGGACATGCCTATGGATTACATCTTTCTTGCTTCAAACATGTGGCTGATTTGCTTCAAACATATGCCTGATTTGCTTGATAATACCACAAAATTGCTTCCAGTAGGACTTGATAATGTCTGATTTGTTTAACAGTCTGGTTGCTGGACTTGGATAATGTTTATCTATTTGTTGCTCAATGCAAAGTTTCTACTTGCCCGGATTCTTTTTCTTTTGTAAAAAAAATTGATGTTGGCTCTAGACTTACCTATGATTAATCTTTTTATAGCTCAAATTCTTGATAAATACTCCCTCCATTCCAATATCTAGTGCACATAGTTGTGGGCACACATACCAACACGTGAGTTGGAGGCTGGAGCTTTGACGGAGAATACCCTCACCCAGGGCCATGTGCTGATGCAGTTCGGCATAAGCGACAAGCCAGGAGGCTGCATGTGCGCTACTGCACAAGGCTATTTAGGTCCAAAGTACAGGATGGCTGCAAATGCGCACTATAAACCGGAATTTTTCTAAAAAAACTCATACACACTACATATAGGAACGGAGGGAGTACTTGTTTACGATAACACTTGTTTCTGTGTGAGCTCAACTTGCAAATGATTGAATATTTTGTTGCTCAAAATTCATAGTTAAGTACTTCCCCTGGTTTGTTTTATGTAGTTTGCTCATGTATTTTTACATCACTGCTGAAATGCCTGTACATTTTGTGCTAGTTGCTTGTATAGCTTGATGAATTGCCTAAACTCTTCATTTGAGTTGCCTTCCTGAAAGAAGCAAAACTGTTTTGATACTATTTTTGGGTAAAAGGGGATTAACCACCATTATGACTTTATGTCGACAGGTCATATGATGCACATCATGTCAGAATACTATGGGACGAAACTCATCGTCCTTATGGCACTAAGCACATTACGAACCTTGAGATGGTCTTGAACAAGGATGCTACAAGAGAAGGGGATATGACAGAGATAGTTGCAATCTTTAAAGATCAGCAAAAGGAGGATCCATATATTTTTTACAAGATAAAGTATGATGAGGGGGACAGGGTTGAAAATATATTCTAGGTCGATGGTGTGGCAAGGAAGGCTTACGTGGAACGTTATCACGATTGCATCTCCTTTTACACAACATATATGACTAACATGTACAACATGCCCTTTGCACCATTCATTGGAATTAGTCGACATGGGCAGTCATTCATGTTGGGTTGTGGTTTTGTTAGGCAAGAGTTGGAATCAAGCTTTGTTTGGCTATTCCATACCTTCCTCAAGGCAATGCATATTCTAGCACCCACCAACATCATAACTGTAACACCCACAATGTCATGCTACAGTACACTCCCCCTAATGGTGGCCATGTCATCATAATTACTATGCCAATTGTCACTTGTCCAAAATCAAAGCCAAATTCAAATTTAAATATCAAGTCAAAAATTTACATCTTCAAAAATTGCAAACAAAATAGTTCCTAATTTTGCAAATATTTCCTACTTAATTATGTTGAGGAAAACAACATCACCTAAATTCCCAAAATGCCCCTAGGATTTAAAAACAGTGCCCAAAACAGCCCCTTTAATCTATTTTCATTTTTATAAAATCTAAATGAAATCATCTTGCCTCCAAACTTTTTGTGGGAGTACTAAATAAAACCTAGCATTTGTTTTGACAACTTGCATACTTTACAAAAGTCATTTGGTGGTCGAACAATTTGTAAACAGAAGAAAAAAAAGCAAACAAAAAAGGAAAAAGGAAAACAAATGCTAGAACTACTGTTCCCATGGGCTTTATGTAACACCCGAAAGTTAAGCTACAGTAATCACACACTAATGGTGCCATGTCATCGCAATCTAATTTCTAAAGCCTCACTTTGATCCGAACCGAGTTCAAATTCAAATTTAAAGTAAAGTCAAATTATTTTTTCCTCAAAAGGTAAAACTAAAATGTTCGCATTATCCTATAATTTCCCCTCATCATTGTCATGTTGAACCAACTTCATCTGACTAACAAATAAATTCCTAGGTGAATAATAAATGGTTCAACAACCAATTATTTGACCCTTTTCAAATTATAAAAATATTTCAAAAATTCTAAATGGCCTGGAACTTTTTGCACAAACCTAGAATATTGATTTATATTTTTGTGTCAAGTTTAACGTTTATAGAAAGTCATTTGGTATTTAATTAAGTGGCAAAGCAATGAAGAAATAAGAGAAATCAGAAAACAAAGTTAAAAAAAGAAAGAAAAATGCCACACACACTGCCCCACTGGGCCTTGGCCCAACAGGGTGGCCTAGCCTGTTCCCCACCTCCCTCGTTCCCTACCCCACGCCCGTGCGCACGCCATCTCATCCAGGCTCGCTCATTCCTGTCTCTCTATCCCGAACTCCCTCCACTCGATCCCCTTTGCCGCCACCATGGTCGTCGGATGGTTCCGGCCGGCTCCGGCGGCCCCCATCGACGCGCTGGCCCTCTATGGCTTCCCCTCGAGCGGCTCTATCCATCTACCCAGCGGGTTTCTTCGATTGCTTCATCCTCGTCTCGTTCCCTTGGCCTTTAGGGTCTTGGTGGTGGTGGCGGATCTTGCTGCCGCCGACCTTCTGGTCGTCGTGGGGGTTCATCCGGCACCTCTAGCGACTCACCGTGGCACATCGGTGCCCCTGGGGTGGTGTCCCCGTACGGTGATGTCCTTGGGGTGGCGCCACCGTGCCCGACGCTCACCTAGTCGCTGCGGTGGTGCTCGGTGGTGGTGCTCCGGCGGCTTCCAGACCCTCTCCTAGTTGTGGTGATGGTCACACCACAGCCGTGGTGTGGCTGAGCCTCTGCTGCGGCTACAAATTTCCTTTGGTGAGCTCCTCCCTGTTCCTTCTCCATGATCTTGCTCCTGCATGGCCTTGGCCATGATTTGGGATGTATGTGGGGTTCTAATAGTTGTTGCTAGATGTTGTAATCAAGCACCAACTCCTACTGGAGCTCTGTGATGATAAATTCATGTTGTTTTAGGGTTTGTCAGTAGCTGCACATGTGTGCTTGCTTTATTTATGTGTTCCTGGGATGCTCTGGTGATATGGGGTTACTCTGAATTTGTTAAGTTAGTCCAGAGCAGTTATTGATTTACTGCTATGTGGACTTTGTTGTCCTGTTAACTGAAGAATTCTTCAGTTATACAATTATTGTTGTCTGCATCCCCTAGGCAGCAACCTAGCAAGCACCATCCTCGTTTCCGGCGAAGCCCGGACCACGAACGCTGCCCAGCTCATCGTAGCCGATGATTCCGACCACCTCGGTGAACCTCGTAACCACCAGGAGACGCACGCGAGCTTTAACTTTCAAATGCAACCAATCATGCAAACAAAACCGTGGCCGATGGTGAGAGCACGGTCATCACCGGCGCCCTTCCCGTACTTCGGTCGCGCTCACCCCGCCGCTATCTGCAGTCTCGCGCGGCCTGGCCATGCCCGGCGCGCCCCTGCCCGTCCGCCCGCTGTAGCTCGCACGCGCCCGTGCTGACTGCTGTTGTGTCGCTCCCCGTTGCTGCTCTAGCTACTGTTGTTGCTCTGCTGCTGCACTACTGTTGCCGCTCCGCGTGCCACTGCTTGCTGATGGTCTGCTGCTAGTGCTACTGTCTGTTGTCGCTGTTGGTGCTTGCCGCACTGCTGCTTCTCTTCCATTGCTCCTGCTAGCTGCTCTTGCGCCGTTGCTTCTCGACTGCTACTTACTACTGCTGCTTACTCCTGCTACTAAGCTGTTGCTTGTTACTACTGCTAATGGTCATGGTCGCCGTGACTATGCACCCATGCGTGTTGGCCATGGCAACACAACTGTGGCTGAATGTGTGGCCGACCCTCTGTAAATTAGTTTAGGGACTAATTAGTGCTAGTTAAATTAGTTGCTACCCTATGACATACGAGTCCCATTTAATTAGGTTAGTCTTATTTATTTGTTTAGGTACAGCCTATGACATGTGGGCCATGCTCTTCCCCCTTTTGACCAGTCAATTGGCTTAGTCAACTCGAATTATTATCAAATCTAGAAATTCCAAAAAATGAAATAGACTTTAGAAATTCATATAAAATAAACCGTGCCTCGAATGAAATTAATTTATATATGAAAGTTGTTTAGAAAAACCAACGAATCCGTTTATGCAACCCGTTCATCTGTCACATGTCCCTGTCCCTAGAATGCTGAACAAGGAACCGTCCCCTTTTTTAATCTGTCCGGAAAATGGCTAACACTGGGAAAACATCCCCAGATATTTTCCCGCTCTGTCTGTAACGTGTAGCACTGTATTAGGTCACCCCTAGCGTTGCGTATTGCCATGTCTTGTTTTGTGATGTTTTGATTTCTCTGTTATTTATTGTGTTCCGCCTCCGTTATTTCTTTCCGGTAGGTCCCGAGACCGCAGTTGAACTAGTGATCGACTATTTCACCTTCGAGGGCCCGTTTCTGTCTGCAGATCAAACAGGCAAGCCCCCCTTTGATCAACCCGTTATTGCTTATTCCTTCTCTCTACTGCTTGCATTAGAGTAATGTAGCATTTTACTGCTTTTGGTTAATCCTATTCCGCTGCATAGCCTGTCTTTGCTACTACTGTTGTACCTTTACCTGCAATCCTAAATGCTTAGTATAGTATGCTAGTTTATCATCAGTGGCTCTACATTCTTGTTCGTCTGCCATGCTATACTATCGTTTCGTAATCACTCGGAAGGTGATCACGGGTATATACTTACATACATAATATATTCTACATGTGGTGACTAAAGTCGGGTCGGCTCATAGAGTACCCGCGAGTGATTCACGGATTGGGGGCTGAAAGGACATTTGTCCCAGCGGCCCTCTGTGTGGATCTTTGTGGCGGAGCAACAGGGTAGGTTGAGACCACCTAGGTGAGAGATGGCTTGGACCCTGGTCAGCGTCCGCGGTTACTTCAAAATAACAACAATTATGGGCACTCGATATTGTGGTATCAACCGAAGCCTTCTTGATGTCAGCGACTAAGCTGCGCGCCCGGATTGGATTGGAACGGCTGCTCTTGTATTAGGGAGGCTAGGTGTGCTTACCGGCCGCGTACGCAACATGTAGGTGTGCAATGGGCGATGAGCCCAGACCCCTGCGTGCATAGGATTTAGACCGCCGTGCTGACCTCTCTGTTGTGCCTAGGTGGGGCTGCGACGTGTTGATCTTTCGAGGCCGGGCATGACCCAAAAAAGTGTGTCCGACCAGAGGGATCGAGCGTGTTGGGTAATATGGTGCACCCCTGTAGGGAAGTTGATCTATTTGAATAGTTGTGTCCTTCGGTAAAAAGACGACCCGGAGTTGTACTTCGACCTTATGACAACTAGAATCGGATACTTAATAAAACACATTATTTGAAGTGCCAGATACAACCCGGTGATCGCTCTCTCACAGGGCGACGAGGAGAGGATCGTCGGGTAGGATTATAATATGCAATGCTACTTGATGTTGTACTTGCTACTCTCTTCTACATGCTTCAAGATGAACGCTGCCAGAAGCGTAGTCTTCGATAAGACTAGCTATCCCTCTCTTATTCTGGCATTCTGCAGTTGAGTCCACATATACTACGCATTTCATTGATACCGATGTATATGTAGTGTAGATCTTTGCTTGCGAGTACTTTGGATGAGTACTCACGGTTGCTTTGTTTTTTCTTTTTTTTCTACTTTCCCGGTTGTTGCGATCATATGATGGAGTCCAGAAGCCAGAGGATCCCGAGGATGATTCTACATGGAGTTCGACTTTGAGGAGTAGTTAGGAGGTCCTAGGTAGGAGGCCTTGCCTTTTAGATCGTTGCTATTTTTGTGCTAGCCTTTTTAAGGCAAACTTGTTTAACTTACGTCTGTACTTAGATATTTTTACTTCCGCTGATTCTTGTGTTTTCGAGCTTATGTATTCGAGCCATCAAGGCCCTTGGCTTGTAATATAAAGGTTGTATTATTTTTATTTGTGTCATAAAGTTGTGTTGTGATATCATCCCATGAGTCCTTGATCTTGATCGTATATATTTGTGTGTATGATTAGTGTACGGTCAAATTGGGGTGCGTCACACTCTATGCAGCCACAGTGCGGCCCAACCTATCCACGCTGGCCTTTCCCATACCTCCTGCGGCACACAAGAAAGGCCGATGCACCATTGCCATTGCCCCCGACCCCCTTGTCGCTGTATCCCCGCGGAGTGGATAAGAGCCCCCTACTCGTTCTCTCCCTCCCCGAACCCTAGCGCCCGTCCTCTCCTCCCCCTCACTCGCCCCTCTTCCTGTTCTGTTTCGCTCGTGACCGAGAGCGTCGCCACCGCACCGCCGTGGAACACGTGGCCACCACCCATCCTAAGCGGCATCGTTGTGTCAAGAAGCACCGCCGACATCAACTACCCCGATTGCGAGTCGTCGTTCAAGCTTCCTTGTGCTGCAGCGACCAGATCGATCGCGTCCTCCCCCATCAGCCACTGAGCGCCTCCTCGTCATCAATCGACCCCAGCGCGAGCTCCCCGGCCTCCTCATGTAGCTCATCACCATCTATGTGAGCTCCCGGTCCTCCGTGGCCTCTCCCCTCTCCCCTCCGCATCCCCTAGCTTTATTCCCAATGAGCACCGCCACCACCACCGCTCGACCATCGTGATAGCCTTCGCTCCGGCCACCCCAGTTGCCGCTGCTCACTCCATTCGACCGCCTCGTCTTGACGATCCTTGTTGGGGAACGTAGTAATTTCAAAAAAATTCCTACGCACATGCAAGATCATGTTGATGCATAGCAACGGGAGGGGAAGAGTGTTGTCCACGTACCCTCGTAGACCGTAAGCGAAAGCGTTATGACAACACGGTTGATGTAGTTGTACGTCTTCATGATCGACCGATCCTAGTACCGAAAGTACGGCACCTCCATGATATGCACACGTTCGGCTCGGTGACGTCCCACGAACTCACGATCCAGCAGAGTGTCGAGGGAGAGTTTCGTCAGCATGACGGTGTGATGACGGTGATGATGATGCTTCCGAAACAGGGATCCGCCTAAGCACCGCTACAATATGACCGAGGTGGATTATGGTGGAGGGGGGCACCATACATGGCTAAGGGATCAATGATCAACTTGTGTGTCTATGGGGTGCCCCCCTGTAATGCCCCGAGACCATTGCGCCGGGTGTCTTCCAGTTATTCGTTGTCATTGCCATGTGTTTTCTTGCGTGCTGCATCTTGCCATGTCATCATGCGCATGCATCATCATGTTTTCAAAACTTGCATCTGTCTGGGTTCCCCCAGTTCTCTCCGTTGTCCGTACTGAGCCTAGACACACTCGCACACGCTCGTGGCATGCCCGAAATATTATTTTATAAGTGGCCGGAAAATGTTCTCGGAATGGGTTGAAAGTTGGTGTGCGGCCTTCCCGCTTCGTCCCGCCGCCGGAGTCCGCAAGCCGCCACCGCTCGTCCTCGTCGGGAGGAGGACGACGCCATCCGCGTCGCCGGCCTCGTCCACGCAGGCGGGCCGCCTCTTGTGCTTCCGGCCAGCGCGCCCCCTGCCGGCCTTCCTCTCCACCAGCGGGCCGAAGCCCATGGTGAGCCAGCGCCCAATCCCCTCTATTGTGCGCCCTAGGCGATGTTTCGTTGTGTTGCACCTAGTGCTCTGTTGCAGATTCAACCCAGTGTTGTTTTCCCCCTGTTGCGTTTTGTTCAATTATCGAGTGAACTGCATATTTACAGTTTGGCCCTTCATGTTCATGCATATAATAACTCCACGACCGTGCATTGCTTGTAAATAATTTATATATGTAAAATACTTTGAATTTTGTCTAGTTTCATAATATGCTACTTTCATCCATGTTTAAAATGTTGTTTGATTATTTTTTTCTCAAATGCCATGTTAAAATGATTTATTTCATAACTAAATAACCGTAGCTCCAAATTTAATAAACTTTATATGTTAATGGGGTAGAAAAATGCATAGTTTAACATGGTGGCTTTACTTTGCATGTTTAACAACTCTAAAATGTGGTTTAGGGCAGAACAGTACCAAATCCATAACTTGCATATGAGAATTTTCTGGAATTGTTGTTTGTTGTTTCCGTCCTCATTAAACTTGCCTAAAATAGTTAGTTTAATTATGCTTTGCCTCTTGCCATGTTTTAACAAACATTTAATATTGTTGGTTACCCCTAAACGAGAGTGAAACTAAAATAATCGAATGTGGTGTTTCGTCAGAATGCCACTCATTGCATATTGGAGCTCCCACTTAACTTGTAGCGTTGTTTTTGTGCACTTTGCCATGCCATGCATTTAAACCGGACATGCATCATCTTGGTTGTGCGTCATGGCCATGTTTATGTGATGGTTGTTTACCATGTTGTTTGCTCCTCCGTGTTGCTTCTTCTTGTTAGTTCCGGTAATGTCGCGTTTGTGAGGATCCGTTCGACTATGTCCGTTTGTCTTCTTCATGGGACTCGTTCTTCTTTCTTGTAGGATTTCAGGCAAGATGACCATTACCCTCGAAATCACTTCTATCTTTGCTTGCTAGTTGTTCGCTCTATCATTATGTCGCGCTACCTACCACTTGTTTATCATGCCTCCCATATTGCCATGTCAAGCCTCTAACCCACCATCCTAGCAAACCGTTGTTTGGCTATGTTACCGCTTTTGCTCAGCCCCTCCTATAGCGTTGCTAGTTGCAGGTGCCTTGTAGGTTGTTCCATGTTGGAACATGGATATGTTGGGATATCATATTATCTCTTATTTAATTAATGCATCTATATACTTGGTAAAGGGTGGAAGGCTCGGCCTTATGCCTGGTGTTTTGTTCCACTCTTACCGCCCTAGTTTCCGTCATACCGGTGTTATGTTCCTTCATTTTGCGTTCCTAACGCGGTTGGGGTTATGGGACCCCCTTGACAGTTCGCTTTGAATAAAACTCCTCCAGCAAGGCTCAACCTTGGTTTTAACATTTGCCACATATACCTTTTCCCTTGGGAGTCGTGTTCTCGAGGGTCATCTTTATTTTAACCCCCCTGGGCCTGTGCTCCTCGGAGTGTTGGTCCAAAACAGAGCCACTTGTGGTGCCTCCCCTAGGCAACTTGGGGTATCTTCGGCTGCCGTACGTAGTGTTCATCCGGTGTGCCCTGAGAACGAGATATGTGCAGCTCCTATCAGTCTTTGTCGGCATATTCGGGCGGTCTTGCTGGTCTTGTTTTACCATTGTCGAAATGTCTTGTAACCGGGATTCCGAGTCTAATCGGGTCGTTCCGGGAGAAGGAATATCCTTCGTTGATCGTGCGAGCTTGTGATGGGCTAAGTTGGGACACCCCTGCAGGGTATAAACTTTCGAGAGCCGTGCCCGCTGTTATGTGGCAGATGGAAATTTGTTAATATCCGGTTGTAGAGAACTTGACACTTAACTTAATTAAAATGAATCAACCGCGTGTGTAGCCGTGATGGTCTCTTTTCGGCGGAGTCCGGGAAGTGAACACGGTTTTGGAGTTATGTTTGTGCGTAAGTAGTTTCAGGATCACTTCTGATCGCTTCTAGTTTCACAACCGTTGCGTAGCTTCTCATCTTACTCTTGTACTCGTAAGTTAGCGACCATATTTGCTTAGCGCTTGCTGCAGTTCCACCTCATTACCTTATCCTACCCATAAGCTTAAATAGTCTTGATCTCGCGGGTGTGAGATTGCTGAAGCCTCGTGACTCACGGATCCTTCCAAACAGTTGCAGGTGCCGATGATACCAGTGCAGATGATGCAACTGAGCTCAAGTGGGAGCTCGATGAAGATCTTGGTCGTTATTATGTGTCTTTTCCGGTTGATCAGTAGTGGTGCCTAGTTGGGACGATTGGGGATCTTGCATTTGGGGTTGTCTTCTTTTATTTTGGTTCCGTAGTCGGACCTTGATTGTACTCTGGATGATGTGTGTTTAACTTGTTATTTGTGTGAAGTGGCGACTGTAAGCCAACTCTTTATCCCTTTCTTATTCAGTACATGGGATTGTGTGAAGATTAACCCCTCTTGCGACAAAACCACCATGCGGTTATGCCTCTAAGTCGTGCCTCGACACGTGGGAGATATAGCCGCATCGTGGATGTTACAAGTTGGTAATCAGAGCCTTCCCCGACTTAGGAGCCCCCTGCTTGATCGAATCAATGACGTTGTCGAGTCTAGAACAAAATGTTTTGAGTCTTAGGATTATATATTGTGCGCCATAGGCGATGTTTTGTTGTGTTGCGCCCAGTGCTCTGTTGCAGATTTGGCCCAGTGTTGTTTTTTCCCTGTTGCGTTTTGTTCAATTATCCAGTGAACTGCATATTTACAATTTGGCCCCACATGTTCATGCATATAATAACTCCACGACTATGCATCACATGTAAATAATTTATATATGTAAAATGCTTATAATTTTGTCTAGTTTCATAATATGCTACTTTCATCCATGTTTAAAATGTTGTTTGATTAAATTTTGCTCAAATGCCATGTTAAAATGATTTATTTCTTAACTAAATAACCGTAGCTCCAAATTTAATAAAATTTATATGTAAATGGGGTAGAAAAATACACAGTTTAACATGGTGGCATTACTTTGCATGTTTAACAACTCTAAAATGTGGTTTAGGGCAGAACAGTACCAAATCCATAACTTGCATATGAGGATTTTCCGGAATTGTTGTTTGTTGTTTCCGGCCTCATTTAAACTTGCCTAAATAGTTAGTTTAATTATGCTTCGCCTCTTGCCATGTTTAACACCATTTAATATTGTTGGGTACCTAAACGGGAGTGAACTAAATAATCGAATGTGGTGTTTCGTCAATATGCAACTCGTTGCATATTGAGCTCCACTTAACTTGTAGCGTTGTTTGTGCACTTTGCCATGCCATGCATATTTAAACCGGACATGCATCATCTTTGGTTGTGCATGATGCCATGTTTATGTGATGGTTGTTACCATGTTGTTTGCTCCTTTTCGGTGTTGCTTCTTCTTGTTAGTTTTGGTAATGTCGCGTTTGTGAGGATCCGTTCGACTATGTCCGTTTGTCTTCTTCATGGACTCGTTCTTCTTTCTTGTAGGATTTCAGGCAAGATGACCATTACCCTCGAAATCACTTCTATCTTTGCTTGCTAGTTGTTCGCTTTATCGCTATGTCGCGCTACCTACCACTTGTTTATCATGCCTCCCATATTGCCATGTCAAGCCTCTAACCCACCTTCCTAGCAAACCTTTGTTTGGCTATGTTACCGCTTTTGCTCAGCCCCTCTTATAGCATTGCTAGTTACAGGTGCCTTGCAGGTTGTTCCATGTTTGGAACATGGATATGTTGGGATATCACAATATCTCTTATTTAATTAATGCATCTATATACTTTGTAAAGGGTGGAAGGCTAGGCCTTTGCTTGGTGTTTTGTTCCACTCTTACCGCCTTAGTTTCCATCATACCGGTGTTATGTTCCTTGATTTTGCGTTCCTAACATGATGGGGTTTATGGGACCCCCTTGACAGTTCGCTTTGAATAAAACTCCTCCAGCAAGGCTCAACCTTGGTTTTAACATTTGCCACATATACCTTTTCCCTTGGGAGTCGCTCTCGAGGGTCATCTTTATTTTAACCCCCCCGGGCCAGTGCTCCTCTGAGTGTTGGTCCAAAACAGAGCCACTTGCGGTGCCACCCCTAGGCAACTTGGGGTATCTTCGGTTGCCGTACGTAGTGTTCATCCGGTGTGCCCTGAGAACGAGATATGTGCAGCTCCTATCGGGATTTGTCGGCACATTCGGGCGGTCTTGCTGGTCTGTTTTACCATTGTCGAAATGTCTGTAACCGGGATTCCGAGACTGAGGGTCTTCCTGGGAGAAGGAATATCCTTCGTTGATCCGTGAGAGCTTGTGATGGGCTAAGTTGGGACACCCCTGCAGGGTATAAACTTTCGAGAGCCATGCCCGCGGTTATGTGGCAGATGGGAATTTGTTAATATCCGGTTGTAGAGAACTTGACACTTAACTTAATTAAAATGAATCAACCGCGTGTGTAGCCGTGATGGTCTCTTTTCGGCGGAGTCCGGGAAGTGAACACGGTTTTGGAGTTATGTTGTGCGTAAGTAGTTTCAGGATCACTTCTTGATCACTTCTAGCTTATGACCATTGCGTAGCTTCTCTTCTCTTTACTCGTAAGTTAGCCACCATATTTGCTTAGCGCTTGCTGCAGCTCCACCTCATTACCTTATCCTACCCATAAGCTTAAATAGTCTTGATCTCGCGGGTGTGAGATTGCTGAGTCCTCGTGACTCACGGATACTTCCAAACAGTTGCAGGTGCCGATGATACCAGTGCAGGTGACGCAACCGAGCTCAAGTGGGAGCTCGATGAAGATCTTGGTCGTTGTTATGTGTCTTTTCTGGTTGATCAGTAGTGGTGCCCAGTTGGGACGATCGGGGATCTAGCATTTGGGGTTGTCTTCTTTTATTTTGGTTCCGTAGTCGGACCTTGATTGTACTCTGGATGATGTATGTTTAACTTGTTATTTGTGTGAAGTGGCGATTGTAAGCCAACTCTTTATCCCTTTCTTATTCAGTACATGGGATTGTGTGAAGATTACCCCTCTTGCGACAAAACCACCATGCGGTTATGCCTCTAAGTCGTGCCTCGACACGTGGGAGATATAGCCGCATCGTGGGCGTTACCCCTCCCCCTATATAAAGGAGTGGAGGAGGGGGAGGGCCGGCCCTCTATGGCGCGCCCTGGAGGAGTCCTACTCCGCCCCTTCCCTAGTTGGACTAGGAGGAGAAGGAAGGAAGGGGGCGCCCCCTTCCCTAGTCCAATTCGGACCAGACCAAGGGGAGGGGTGCGGCCACCCTTGAGGCCCTTTTTCTTCTTTCCCGTATGGCCCAATAAGGCCCAATACGTATTCCCGTAACTCTCCGGTACTCCAAAAAATACCCGAATCACTCGGAACCTTTCCGATGTCCGAATATAGTCGTCCAATATATCGATCTTTACGTCTCGACCATTTCGAGACTCCTTGTCATGTCCCCGATCTCATCCGGGACTCTGAATTCCTTCGGTACATCAAAACTCATAAACTCATAATATAACTGTCATTGAAACCTTAAGCGTGCGGACCCTACGGGTTCGAGAACAATGTAGACATGACCGAGACACGTCTCTAGTCAATAACCAATAGCGGAACCTGGATGCTCATATTGGCTCCCACATATTCTACGAAGATGTTTATCGGTCAGACCGCATAACAACATACATTGTTCCTTTTGTCATCGGTATGTTACTTGCTCGAGATTCGATCGTCGGTATCTTAATACCTAGTTCAATCTCGTTACCGGCAAGTCTCTTTACTCGTTCCATAATACATCATCTCACAACTAACTCATTAGTTGCAATGCTTGCAAAGCTTATGTGATGTGCATTACCGAGAGGGCCCAGAGATACCTCTCCGACAATCGGAGTGACAAATCCTAATCTCGAAATACGCCAACCCAACATGTACCTTTGGAGACACCTGTAGAGCTCCTTTATAATCACCCAGTTACGTTGTGACGTTTGGTAGCACACAAAGTGTTCCTCTGGCAAACGGGAGTTGCATAATCTCATAGTCATAGGAACATGTATAAGTCATGAAGAAAGCAATAGCAACATACTAAATGATCGGGTGCTAAGCTAATGGAATGGGTCATGTCAATCACATCATTCTCCTAATGATGTGATCCCGTTAATCAAATAACAACTCTTTTGTTTATGGTTAGAAAACATAACCATCTTTGATTAACGAGCTAGTCAAGTAGAGGCATACTAGTGACACTCTGTTTGTCTATGTATTCACACATGTATTATGTTTCCGGTTAATACAATTCTAGCATGAATAATAAACATTTATCATGATATAAGGAAATAAATAATAACTTTATTATTGCCTCTAGGGCATATTTCCTTCACCAATAAGTCCGAGCGCTCCTCAACTTGAAGGTTCATGGGTTCCATCTCCAATGTCGGTCCTCCATCCAATATATGTAACATGTAGACAAGAAGAAGGAAACAACAATGAAAGAGTGACCCATCCAATATTTATATTTGAGGATGGCTCAAAGGGAAGGAGTTCACCTTTAGGAGATTCTCTCAAATGTTGGTGTTGCACATCGTGTATGCCTTCACATGACCAAATTGTCTCATGACGGTATCGCCTTGTGAATCCTTCAACATGAAAGAACATGACAAACACTCGGAAAAACAAATGAGGTTAGCGGAGATGCAAAACCTATCATTCGTGTGGTAAAATACCCAACAAGTGGATGCATCATGCTCATCATAAGAAAGTACAAGGGAGCATTTCATAGTATGGAGGCATATGATGATGCGAGGACAACCAAATACAATAGGCTCAATCAAGCAGGCACGCATCACAAGTAAAGTGTCCAAGTCTCCACGATCAATAAGCATAGATGCAACAATTGGAGGCAAGCGACAATGAACAAAATATATCATGTGAGAGGCATGAACATATACGTCATCAACCCAAGAAAGCAAGGAAGAATGGAACATGGGTGATGCGACAAAGCAAGCAATCATATGAATCAAGGCAAGCAAGCTAGTATTGCGAAGATGCAACGTACTAGAAAGAATCATGTCAAGTATGTCATGTGTGCAAATGGTGGGCATGAATAATGCACAAGACATATCACAAGCATGAAAGGAGGATATGAGCAAAATAGCATCAATAGCATGAGGCACATGATAAACATGGCAATAGCAACAAGGATCTCCACCAAGCATGCAAATACACATAGGAGTAACATAATTGTGAATCATGGGTAGATGCAAGCAAGGGTCACAATTGCATGGCAAAGGCATAGAAGCAAGCATAACATGCAAAGTGAACACGGTAAAATGAGCAAGAGAGCGGTATATAGCCCATAGTCGTGTGAGAGCCAAGTGAGAGAGATGCTCGTAGTCGTTGCGCGAAAGGAACGGTGGTAAGGATAGTTCACGGGATCCCAAGTCATCTTTGCTCTCAAGAGCTCGTTTCGTCAACTCTTAGGATTGAGAGGTTGACGAGTATACATGAGTACCTACACAAAACGAAGACAAAGGGAAAATTGTGTGTGCGTGGTAGATGTACACATCATCCATCATGATGCGCACGTGCTTGTGTTGGTTAGCACAAAATATCCAATGCTCAAACAAATGAGATGCGTGATATAGAAACATGTCATCCATCATGATAGGTTTGTTGTTATGTATAGCATAATGAAGACTCAAATTGGGCAATGCATCATGATATACATGTAGAGCATTGTTATTCATGGAATGCATATGGTAAAAGCAATTATGAGAATCATGCAAAGTATGGAATGCATCAAAATCTCCTAATATGTATGAGGAAACTATGGGGGTCTCCTCATGAGCATTAATGGAAACATCACATGGAGAATATTGACAACATTCAAAACAATGCATATTTGGAGCAATGTGATCATGGCATGGCATAGTAGATGAATTGTGCAAATCGTGTAAAGGAAGCATGGCAATATCATCACATGAAAAACAAAAGCCAATGACCATCATCTCGTCATCTATGCCATAAGTGCAAATGGGATTGATTTTAATGGGGCATGCATAGTTACTATGTTGAGATTGAAAAGATGCAATATGGGATATCTCACTCATAGCATATGACAAGGTTAATGGATTGTCAAACATGATGTGACCAAAAGAATTTTTACATGATATCCTATGGAGCATAGCATCACAACTAGGCAACTCAACATGCTCATCATCATATTTATCATAAATAGGTAAGTCATGACATGAGGAAGTCGCACTAGCATGAAGCATGGGAATAGGTGTGTCAACATCATGCAAGCAATCATTCATGAAATAGTCCACTAGTGGGACAAGAGAAGCACCATCACCTATGTTACCTTTGGAGCATCGCTCATGTGTTGTAAGTGAGGTGTCGAAGACCAAGTCATGGTCAACTTCATCTTGATGGAACCATGTGGGGGTGCATCTTCTTCCACCATGGCCATCATTGTCTCCATTGGAGCATGGACTCATCGAGGATAGGTGTGTCGTCATGTAGGAGACCTAGCACCAAAGAAGAAAACACACTAGGAGTAGAGGTTAAGTCGTTAGAAATCAAAGTGGCCTCACATGTCGTGTCAACTACCTCACTGTGACGCCCGGATAATTAAGCTACAGTGATCCCACGCTAACGGTGCCACGTCAGCACGGTTACTGCTGCTAATCTATTGTTAGATCAAAACCGGTCCAAAATTCAAATTCAAAGTTTGGTAAATAATAAAAGTTTTCAAACATTAAAATAAAAATGTTCGGGTTGTACTAAATATTACATAGATAAATATGGTGTAGTAAACACATTTTTATAAAATGCCTAAATAATTTAAAATGATTTAAAACAGAAAAGTAAATAAATAAAAGAAAAGAAAATACAAAAGAGAAAAACTAAACTAACAAAAAAACAAAGAGAAAGCCCCCCCCCCACCCCCCGCTGGGCCAAGTGGCCGAGCTGGCCTCCGCCGTCCGAATGGGCCAGCCCACTCCCCGCACGCCCGCCTGGCCTATAGTCCACGTCCCGCTAACCCTAACCCCATCCCACGACCCCCACTTCCCCCACTCGTCTCCCCTCTCACTCCCTCGTCTCCCCCCCTCTTGATCCCGATCTGGATCGAGATGGGAACGAACCACCGACGCCGCCGCTAGACCCTGTCGCCCTCAACGCCCATCGCCACTAGCCACGACTCGCCGCACCACCGTGCCCTGGACCTCCACTCGCCTCGCCTTCGACTCCCATGCCGCTGGATCGGAGCCGGGGAGTACCTGTGTCGCCGCCATGCCGTCGCCCGGCCTCGTCGCTGCCTCCCCGCCTCCCCCTCGACGGCTCCACCGAGCCTCGCCGTTGAACCCCTGCAACATGGGGTGAGGACCCCGAACTCCCTCCCCCGCGTTTTCCTTCTGCTCGCTCCGCCGTTAGCTGTCGTTCTTGCTGCTATTGCGTGCTACTGCCCGCCCAACTCACCGTTGCTGTTGCCGACGACCTCCCTCGCACAGCCGCACCGGCTCATGCCAGCCTCCTTCCATGCACGCCCTTCCTCTGCATGCCCGCGCCTGGCCACACCCCGCGCGCGCCCGTCCCTGCTCACCGCGCCGGACCCCCGTGCCCGCCCGCGTGCTGCGCGCGCCCCGTGCTCCCACGTCGCGGTCGGCTCCCCTGGCCGCGCTCCACCGCGCCGCCCGTCGCCCCGCTTCGCTCCGCCCACGGGCTCGCCCTGCCGCCGCGCCTAACCCCGCCTGCCGCGTAGCGCGTGCTCGTGCTCGTTGCCAGCCACCGCTCCGTGCTCACCCCCCTCCCCCGCCGCCTTGCTCCGCCTGCGCCGCGCGCGCTCGTGCTCGTTGCCAGCCACCGCTCCCTG